>NC_029792.2:1188414-1189262 GCF_000816755.2 Arachis ipaensis | reverse complement strand
ATTACTCCTTGTGGACGCAGCATCGCGATGAGGGGAGGAGATTCGGTCACATGACGACGAATATGTTCATAGCGTCTATCAGATTAGCTCGGTGTTCAATGTCTATCGGATGGGATTCACACCTCCAATCCCGGAGGGCTTCTGGCCACCCTACGATGGGCCCACGGTGATTCCGGACCCAAACAGAAGGCGTGCGAGAGAGGGGAGGCCTAGATCCACAAGGATATGGACGAATATGGATGAGGCAGATCCAAACAGGCCAAAACGGTGTGGCCTTTGTCGCCAACCCGGTCACACTAGACGTAGATGCCCACAGGTAGTAGGATCGTCTCAGACAGGGCGAAATTAGTTTCCATGATGTTATTGTTAGTGGTATTTACATTTAAGTTGTCTTGTTATATGCATTGCTTGAGCACGAATGTAACTTGTTGAGATTAATTCTTTGAACTTTGGTATTTGTGAGTAGTAATGAATATGTTGTCTTTCATTTGAAGTTATGCTACAGGACTCGTTGATTCTCATTTTAATAACTAAAGGAAATCATTATACCTTATCATGTTTCATTTAATACAAATAGTCAACGTCCCCGAACACAAGTTACGAACAACATACATAAACACAGCACTACATAACAAGAAAACTACACCTAATTATCATACATGACTGAAATAGAGGAAACAAAATACATGAAATGTGACTCATCTAAACAGATGCGAACCAGTACCACAGCGACGTGCTACCCGTGCCCTCTGACCACGACGGACATGCGGCTCCTCATCCTCTATCTCATCCTCCTCCTCCTGCGGAGCAGGCTGTACTGGTGGCGCAACACGCAACGGTGCTGCAGA
>NC_029792.2:1187236-1188375 GCF_000816755.2 Arachis ipaensis | reverse complement strand
GCCACCTCCACTGACGCTGGCTCCTCCGTGTCCCTACACCCATCCTCCTCTCAACCCTGCGCCTGTCAGGCACGTCATCCAGAGGATCCATGTCAGGCACTCGCCCCGGACCCCGCTGTGAGGCCTCAACTGGTATAGGAACTAATCTCGGATCCCCCAGGTCAATGTCCGGGGCCAAGAACCTCTTCCCAGACTGACTCCACCACTGAAGGAACTGATGAGACGGTCCAGGGTCGGCAACAACGTCGAACCTCAATACACTGTCATGACGAGCGTCCCAGTATGCATGCCACTTCGGCATGGAAGAGGGGAACCATCGATCGCCGCCTCTAAGTTCGAACCTTATTGGTTCGAATTATGTGTGGGAGATGTTCGAACCATCTTGGTTCGAATTATGAAGGAGTGCAATTCGAACCAGTATTAAAATACACTTTGGCTCATTGCTGAAACGAAATTGGATTTGGCGCATTTTGGTTACAAGTTTCTTGCTCTGGCTCAATATGGTTTTTTGCCCATTTTAATATATATAATGTATCATTTTATATTTTTATAACAATTTTACTAAATACTATTTTTGCGGTTTATGCTTATTAACTAATTTTCGTTTTGTGTTACCGAACTAAATGTAAACACTTAAAAAGAAACAAGGATACTAAATTTACCTAAGTTATTTTATTTAAATAGGTGAATATTTTGTTTTTATTATAGTTATGTTAAGGTTTGTTATACCAGTTATTCACCATGAAATACGAAGACTTTGCTGAGTTATCATATTTGTGTGTCGGATATATTTTAGACACGACATTTACCGATATTCATTCGATACGCATATCTATGATATCCAATCGTGTCTTAATAAAAAATAAAAAATTATTCTCTTGACATATTTAGACACACCTAAATACCATCCCGTGTTAACGTGTCCAATCTTATTCTTAACATATATTTTTAAAATAAATTTAGATGTAATATATATTATTATTTATTAAAACAAAAAATATTTTAAATACTTGATATAATTAAAATAAAATATTAAAAATAATTTGAAAAATTAATTTATATTTTAATATCAATAAAATATTAAAATATTATTACGATTTATCTAAAAAATACTATATATTTTATATGTATGCGTATTC
>NC_029792.2:1178533-1186431 GCF_000816755.2 Arachis ipaensis | reverse complement strand
GTGTCGTACTATATCCCGTATCTGTATCAGTCTCGGTGCATCATAGATTATTCAAAAAAAAATATAGACATATATTTTTTTTTACCAAAGACATGAGATTCGAACCCCCAACCTCTTAATTGAGTATGGAGAGACTATGACATTTGAGCTATAACTCATTGGCAAATATAGATACATATTGACATCTTAAAATTATGTTGTCTTTATAAATTAGATGCAATTGGATTTATTCTTAAGTGAATATGTCTATAAAAAGTTCATGTTTAGAAAAAATATTATATTAGATTAAGATAAAATTTTTTATTTAAATTCATCATATATTTATAATAACGTAAATCTATCTCAAATTAGTTTTTAAATTCGTGGATAAGTTACATAAATAAATCAAATTGGTTTAAAATTTATGTAATTATAACTTAACAGATTATATATTTGCATTTTTTTAATCTATAAAATCGCTGTAGGATTTACAATATACATGTAATCCGATACAATATCTAGTGAATTACGTTAGAATGTGTACAAAACAGAAATTATTACAGCGTGTCGTAATTTTTAAAAGAATTAAGCCATGCATAAACCGCTATAAGATTTAGCGAAGTATCTACACACTGTTTTTAGTTTTTACATGAATCGTTGGATTTTATAGAAATTTGTGCATGATCTAATTTGGTAATTCCTTAAGAAACATAATATCTTATAGCAGTTTTTATTTTGCACACATTTTAACATAATTTATTACACTAAAAAAAATAAATATATAACTTATTTCAAAAAATTATAATTACATAAATTCTAAACTAATTTAATTTATTTACGTAATTTACCCTAAATTTGTCATCTAAAATTTTAAATAAATAATTTGGTTTTCAGAGGATTTATTTCAAGGCAGCTCAAGTCTTTGATTATAGTATAAAGCAACATATCAGACTTTAGTTAGTGACCAAAAGAAGGGGAAAAAAAAATTAGACATTAGGTTATTTTCTTCTTTAAAAAAACTAACGTTTGAACTTTGAATTAACACAACGAAATAAATATTGTTTTGTAGAAAATATAAAAAAAATATACATAAGAGGATAGAAGTAGTAGTCCTATTTAAGTTAGAGGTCCAATCAAGATTTTGTAATTTTATTTAAAGACATGATTATTTAGATGCAATTTATTGATGAAGTTAAGGAGACAGCATCTTGACTACTAGTGAGTGGATAATATATATTTAAGGAAACATAATTTTATACTCTTACATTAATAATTTCGCATTTAATCCAAAGACTACAAAGGCACAAATTCCACAAGTTAGTGAAAAATGATTTGCATTTGTCCAATCATTAACAAAGACAAGAAGATCTTTTCCACCTTTTGAAGGAATGGATCATATCATATCATGCATTGTAGTGTGTAAACGTGTCAAATCGGTTATGCTTATGAGTTATGAGTTGTGACACCAAATAATCAGAATCACCCAATAGAAAAGCAACATAAGCAAATTCTCCTATGCCCCTTTTTGTGATCCAAATGATAAGGCCCAACTTAGTTTGAAGCAAACAACCTATGAGTTTGGGTTTGGTTAATTGACTTCTGTCACATTAGTTTTGACTTTTGAATAGCCCACAAATCAATAAAGTGTTTTACACAAGATGAATTATATGGTAAAGACGTAAGTTTATCTATTTTTCTTTTTATGGGATCAAAGAGAGATTAAAAAAGTTAGGACCCATATTTTAAACAATAATAAAATAATAAAAAATAATTATAAAAAAATTATATTTTCTCTATATAACTTTAATCTGTATAGTAGAGTGTCCCTTTAATCCATTTTTTTAGATGACTATTTATGCAGTTAATATAAAAAATAATTATTTTTACTAACGAAAAATTAAGTAATTAAATGTACGTATAAAACTCCTTTATACTATATCAAAATTAAATTTCCAAACTAAACCCATACAAAGAGCACACATAGTCTTAGGCTGGGTTTGGTAAAGCTTTTTGAAGAGGTGCACAAGTACCTCATTTTGCGTTTGGTAAATTAAAAAGCCCAAGTACTTGTGCTTGCGGCTTTTAAAAGTTAGGGGTACTTTTGAAAGCATCTAAGAGGGAGCTTTTCAAAGTTGGCTTGTGCTTATCAAAATTAAAAAAAATCTAATATAATAAATATTTAAAATGACCATTATTAATTATTAACACCAGATTTCATTTATTTTTCCACACATATTTTTCGCCATTATATTGCCATTGAAAGTCATATATTTCTAATTTCTCAACCTAACCTTCACAAATTCTAACACAATCTTCATATATTTTTTATTTTTCAATCTAATCTTCACAATTTCAACACAAATACATCTCTATCATGTATTAGGTATGAACTTCTATCTATTTATATTATTTTTTGTGCGTTATTATTTTTGTATTTTTTAGTAGATGTTTATTTTTCTTTGTTCTTTAAAACGTGAAGGAGACCTGATTTATAGAAACCAATTATAAAATTTTCGTACACCAACTTCATGAACATTAGTCAAAATTATAATAACAACATATATATACATATGTAAATATAGATATATAATTTTACTTGAGATATATGTCCCATTTTCTGTGATTTGTAAAAGTGAGTTAATATATATAGATGGGTAATGGACGAATCAGTACTAACATTGGATTACATACAAATTTTATTATTGACTAATGATAACTCTATTTATATTAATATAGAGAGTAAATCAAATAAATATTTAAATTATTGGTCTCTAAAATTTGAAAAAAAAAAAATTATTCGTTATAAATATGTTTATTATAATTTTTTTAATTTTTAAAAGCTGTTTTACCAAACACAATTGCAGTACTTGTACTTATTAAAAACTATTTTTAAGGTGATTTTACCAAACGTGCCGCTTTTAAAAAGCTATATTTTAAAATACAGTTTTCATAAGCTACAAGTAAAAGCTTTACCAAACCAAGCCTTAGTCTATTAGTCATTTTCTATACCTTGTAATGAGTGCATCTAAATTCGAAAATTGTATAATGCCTAAAATTGGAGCCGTCGAATCCATCCGGAAAAAAAAAATTCAATAATGCAAAAACAAAATTATCTCTGAACACTCCATATTAAATAAAGAATGCTAAATTCTTTATTAATTAAATAAATCTTTTTTTTAATTATATTTTAGATCAATAATTTAAATTTAAAAATTTAGAATATTATTTTTTAACCTCTAATAATAAGTTAATTTTCAGTGAATACTGATTTTTTTTTTTGAAAGCATTAGCATTGGCCAGAAAGGCAGAAACAAATCATGGAAAATAGTACTAAGAAAAGACCCTGAAAAAAGAAAAGAAAAGGGGAGTGAGGTGGGAAATATGACTGAATTTTAAGCTAATATCATATATGAATGAAGCTTACAATGAAAAATAATATTACAGGAAGCAAGAGGCTTCCACACTAAAAGAAAAAAAAAAAAAAAAACAATTGCACATGGACTTAATTAGCATGTCTCAGTGTGCATCTACCAAATCTTCTTAATCTTTCACCTTTTCTGTATAACAATTAAAAAGCAGAACACCAATGTATATACACATATTCACATTCATGTCTGCAATCTCTACAGGCTTTCATCAACCAGATGGTGTGTTGTGGTTTCTTCAACTTCACCTTTGGAAGAAGCCAAAATCAAAAAATCTAAGCGCGTAACACAATGCAATAGAACCTTAACAGTAAAGAACGAAGACAAGTGAGAAAATGAGAAAGAAAATCAAAAGATCAACGCGCGTAAGAGTATTGTACCTTATCGATACACGAGAGAGAACTTAGAAGAGAAAGACACGTGTAACAAAGAAAATGAGTACTCACTATTGTGAGGTATCAGCAGCTGGATAATAGAAGAAGAAGTTAAAGTATGATGAATAGAACAGAGAGAACAGAGATAGGAGAGAAGATGAGAGAAAAGCTATTTAGCATTATTGTATTGGAAAGAGTAAAGTGAATTATACAGAGACTAAGAAGTGAGTGCAGATTACAGCATTGGTGTATTTATATACATGAACTGAATGATGATGTTAAGGGTTAAAGGCACGTGTTGGTTAGAGATGTAACTAACTGCTGTGAACTGCCGTAGCTAACTGAAACTAACTTTTGGTTAGGGAGAAGATTCTAAAGGTGTATACTTCACTAACAAATATATATATAGTGCAAAGCGAAACTATAACCGTCGTCTTAATGTATTTTTTTTTAATTTATTACCTAATTATAGTATTCATTTACATGTATTATTTTTTAATTATAGTAGCCTCCTTTATTTTGGGGTTATTCCTACATTTATTTGTACGTCCTTCGACTTTTTTTGTCTTCTCCGGTGGTTAACTAGACATGGAAACTACTTACCACAGTTGTGAAAAATAATTTGTTTATTGGTTGGAGTTGTAGCAATAACTTTCGGTTAAGATTTAAGACATACCATAACAAGTTATCTTTTGGCAATGTTATATAATACAACTTAAAATAATTCAACAGAATAATTGATTATATGTTGAATCTGTTTTTGACCAATTTTTGGCACATGTAGGTTATCAAGTTTCTAGCTTCCCTTCTATTGCTTTTTCTATTTTTTTTCCCAAATTCATTTGACCCTTTATATGATATTAATAATTTCATTAGTTGATTATAGAAAGACAAAAGGTCAAACTTGATGATTTTGAATTCCAATCTCTTTGAGGAATGGCCTAATTTTATTGCTTCTCAATTTTAGTATTTGTTTAAAGAATTTTTTTACGCATCGAGGTGTTGGAGTTAAATTTTGATTTATTTCCTAATAGTGATGTAAATGTTAGTATAACCACTATCTTGAACATATTATATATAAGGTATTTTCATAATTGTTATTCAGTAATTTTTCTCTTTCATGTTTCTATTGTTCATTATTTTCTTCTGATTTTAAACTTAGTGTTAATTCTGGTCCACAACGTCAACTCTTTTGATAAGATGCCTTTTGGTCTCTGATTTTTAATGTAGGCTGTCTTTAGATTGACACAACTAGATAGAGTAGCAGAGTATTTATCACGTCATATTAGGGAGCATCATAAATAATGAGTAAGTTTAATTCAATGATTAGTTCTCGTCAACTATGGTTCTTTTCATATTTATGCGTGATGGTTCTTTGGAAGAATCTAAATTTTATTGTTGATTAGGTTTATATCGATTCTTGATTTTTTTTTTTTTGAGGAAAAAGTATTACATAATTGTTTTTTTTCTTTGGATATCATTACTCTGTTCATGATTTTTGGAATGGGGTACTTTTGTTGTCTATTGTGTGCCACAAGCTTTAATGCTATTACATAAAGTTATCTTAGCCTGTTTTTCATGATCTAACCAAAGATAGAGTGGTAACTTATAATATGGGGTCAAACTTTTTTAAGTAGTTCTATTATTTGAAATGTTTTACCTGCTTAATTTTGCACATTTTTTTACATGTTTAATTTTGCACCTTTAGTTTATGCTTATTAACTAATTTTCGTTTTGTGTTACTGAACTAAATGTAAACACTTAAAAAGAAACAAGGATACTAAATTTACCTAAGTTATTTTATTTAAATAGGTGAATATTTTATTTTAAGGTTTGTTATATCAGTTATTCACTATGAAGCACGGACACTTTGTTGAGTTATTGTATTTGTGTATCGGACATATTTTAGATACGATACTTATCGACACTCATTCGACACACATGTCTGTTGTGTTCAACTGTGTCTTAATAAAAAATAAAAAATTATTCTCTTGACATATTTAGACACACCTAAATATCATCACGTGTTAGGGTGTTCAATCTTATTCTTAACATATATTTTTAAAATAAATTTAAATATAGTATATATTATTATTTATTAAAATAAAAATATTTTAAATACCTGATATAATTAAAATAAAATATTAAAAATAATTAAAAAAATTAATTTATATTTTAATATCAATAAAATATTAAAATATCGTTACTGTTTATCTAAAAAATATTATATATTTTATATGTATAGTGTCCTCGTATCTTATAAAATTTTAAAATTCGTATATTAACATATCCAGTGTCATATCGTGTCCTGTATTCGTATCGGTGTCGGTACATCATAGATTATTCACAAAAAAATATAGGCACATATTGACATCTTAAAATTATGTTGTCTTTATAAATTAGGATGCAGTTGGATTTATTCTTAAGTGAATATGTCTATGAAAAATTCATGTTTAGAAAAAATATTATACTAGTTTAAGATAAAAAAAAATTATTTAAATTCATCATATATTTATAATAACGTAAATCTATCTCAAATTAGCTTTTAAATTCGTGGATAAGTTACATAAATAAATTAAATTGGTTTAAAATTTATGTAATTATAACTTAACAGATTATATATTTGCACTTTTTTTAATTTATGTAAACTGTTATAGAATTTACAATATACATATAATCCAATACAGGATTTAGTGAATTACATTGGAATGTGTGCAAAACAGGAATTATTACGGCATATCGCAATTTTTAAAAGAATTGGACGATGCATAAACCGCTATAAAATTTAGCGTATTTTTAGTTTTTACATTAATAGTTGAATTCTATAAAGATTTGTACATGATCTAATTTGGTAATTCCTTAAGAAACATAATATCTTATAGCAGTTTCTATTTTGCACACATTTTAACGTAATTTACTACATTAAAAAAATAAATATATAACTTATTTCAAAAAATTATAATTACATAAATTCTAAACTAATTTAATTTATTTACGTAACTTACCCTAAATTCGTCATCTAAAATTTTAAATAAATAATTTGGTTTTCAGAGGATTTATTTTAAGGCAGCTCAAGTCTTTGATTATAGTATAAAGCAACATATCAGACTTTAGTTAGTGACCAAAAGAAGGAAAAAAAATTAGACATTAGGTTATTTTCTTCTTTAAAAAAACTAACGTTTGAACTTTGAATTAACACAACGAAAATAAATATTGTTTTGTAGAAAATATAAAAAAAATATACATAAGAGGATAGAAGTAGTAGTCCTATTTAAGTTAGAGGTCCAATCAAGATTTTGTAATTTTATTTAAAGACATGATTATTTAGATGCAATTTATTGATGAAGTTAAGGAGACAGCATCTTGACTACTAGTGAGTGGATAATATATATTTAAGGAAACATAATTTTATACTCTTACATTAATAATTTCGCATTTAATCCAAAGACTGCTAAGGCACAAATTCCACAAGTTAGTGAAAAATGATTTGCATTTGTCCAATCATTAACAAAGACAAGAAGATCTTTTCCACCTTTTGAAGGAATGGATCATATCATATCATGCATTGTAGTGTGTAAACGTGTCAGGTCGGTTATGCTCATGAGTTATGAGTTGTGACACCAAATAATCAGAATCACCCAATAGAAAAGCAACATAAGCAAATTCTCCTATGCCCCTTTTTGTGATCCAAAAGATAAGGCCCAACTTAGTTTGAAGCAAATCCTATGAGTTTTTTTTTTTTTTTGGTCTAGAACATCCTATGAGTTTGGGTTTGGTTAATTGACTTCTGTCACATTAGTTTTGAGTTTTGAATAGCCCACAAATCAATAAAGTGTTTTACACAATCGTATAATCACATCCGTTTTTTAGATGATTATTTATGCAGTTAATATAAAAAGTAATTATTTTTACTAACGAGAAATTAAATAATTGAATGCACGTATAAAACTACTTTATAGTATATCAAAATTAAATTCTCAAACTAAACCCATATAAAGAGCACACATAGTCTTAGTCTAGTAGTCATTTTTTATACCTTGTAATGAGTGCACCTAAATTCGAAAATTGTATAATGTCTAAAATTGGAGCCGTCGAATCCATCCGGAAAAAAAAAAAAATC
>NC_029792.2:1171737-1178510 GCF_000816755.2 Arachis ipaensis | reverse complement strand
TCAATAATTTAAATTTAAAAATTTAGAATATTATTTTTTAACCTCTAATAATAAGTTAATTTTCAGTGAATACTGATATTTTTTTTTGAAAGCATTAGCATTGGCCAGAAAGGCAGAAACAAATCATGGAAAATAGTACCAAGAAAACACCCTGAAAAAAGAAAAGAAAAGGGGAGTGAGGTGGGAAATATGACTGAATTTTAAGCTAATATCATATATGAATGAAGCTTACAATGGAAAATAATATTACAGGAAGCAAGAGGCTTCCACACTAAAAGAGAGAAAAAAAAAAAAAACAATTGCACATGGACTTAATTAGCATGTCTCAGTGTGCATCTACCAAATCTTCTTAATCTTTCACCTTTTCTGTATAACAATTAAAAAGCAGAACACCAATGTATATACACATATCCACATTCATGTCTGCAATCTCTACAGGCTTTCAACCAGATGGTGTGTTGTGGTTTCTTCAACTTCACCTTTGGAAGAAGCCAAAATCAATGCTTGTCTTCTGCTGCTCTAACAAAGTGTGAACTTTTACTTCACCAGATAAACCTGTATTCAATTTGAGGGGGAAAAAATAATCATAACAATAATGGAACTATCAGGTACATATAGCCTCCACTGAGAGTTTCTTCATAACATTTGGACATGGATCTCCTCCGAAATTTTCGGGTGACACTGTTACAGTGCACCAGCTCTGTCCAACACAATTCTGCAACAACAAAATCATTGTTAACTTATGAACCAAGTAAAAGTAAAAATTGAACTTTTTTGAAGATTCTGCAAGAAAGGAAGCAATACCCTTTGAAATGCATCATATGATTTGTGAGCATGGCAGCTTCCTTCATGGAAGTTTCCACAAGATCCTTCTGGAGTACCGAAGCTAGCGAATTTGATCGACGAGATCTTTTGTCCAAAGCCACATGATAAATGCACTTTAGGCCTAATAGGTTTGTCAGCTTTGCCAGAAGCTTGCATCTGGTAGCTTCTAAGATTTGGCTGCCACTCATAAATATCAGCACACACACTATCTATGTCGCGCCTAACCAGAAAGATGCCATTGGGATCTCCAGCCAGTTCTTCAAACACAACCAATAAATTTCCAGTTGGCTTTAGCCATGAATGAGGAACATGATACCTGAAATTACCAGCCAGCCATCAGTTTGTGAATAGTTTCTCAACAGCATTGATACAACTTCAGAGAAAGCTGTATGTATATTTCTCACCATGTTTGAGAAGCCTCCCCACAGTTACTTCTGCATTTATTCTCGTTGTAAGTTCCGGCATAGTCACAAGAATCACAGGTACCTGATGCTTTATAAGCAGGCCAGTAGCGACCGAGACTCTGCCCATTTAGCCACACTTGACCTTTGCCCATGCTGCCCATATCTAAACCAAATGGTGCGGTTCCAGCCGGAGCATCAAAAGTAGTCTGCAATAATAAAGAAAAGAAAAGAAAAGAAGAAAAAAAGAGTAGGATGTTATCATAAGCCTTTCAACAAGTGCAACTGAAAAGAAGGCTAAAGAAGCTTTGTGATATACTCACTTTGTACCAAGTCAGTGGCTGCCTTTGAGAAATTAAAGACCCTTGAATCCAGTCAACTGAGGAAATTCCACTGAGAGAATGGAGACTCAAGGCTTCTCCTTTAAGACCAATCTAAATAAAACAAGCATTCAAGTGAATCTCAAGCAAAATAAGGCAATAGAAAGAGATGGCATGATGAATGTTTTAGAAAGAACCTTATAAGACCATTTCTGCCAAGACAAGTCCCTTCTCCCCTCGTTGAGACCGTATAATGTAATTGGGCCAAGAACACCAGCATTCCATGTTTCAAAATGTGGACCAACATTCTGCATGTTAGGAACAGACACAAGTTAGTTATGTAATATATACATTTCATGATTATGAAAATTGGCATAGTGTGGAAAATGAAGGTGGTGAATGTGACAATATCGTTTGTGTATGTGTGCGCGCGAGTGTGTGATGGAGAACATACCGGTAGTCCAACTGCAACACTTAGAAGAGAGATTTTATTAACACCAGCTCTGAGCTTCACAGCCTGGCTAAATGTTAGTTTGGGGAATTCTAAGCTTCCATAAGCAGTTCCTGTTCATACCAAGTGTTATGCACATAAATTACTTGATGAAGCCCTGATATATTAATTCCATTCAATGTTCTAATTTGTCAAATATCAAATACATTACATTAACTTGTTTTATGATGAATTAAGTATAACCGAAAATTCACAAACCAGCAATATGCTGCTCACCTGATAGCTGACCATTGACAAACACATGCAAGGCATGCCCAGCAGATAACACTGTAAGAACAGGATCCTTTCCATTCCACAAAAATCCTTCATTGGAATCAATCACAACACTAGCAAGAAATGGAGCAAGACAAATTTAAGATATGGAAAAACCAGAATGATCTGTTAAGTTTCTAGCAAAGGATTGTGATAGAAAGAAATTGCATGTCACTCACTCTGTGGAGTACCAAAGGTAGTCAGATAAATCTCTAGTTGTATTTAACTGTTCCAATAGGCCAGTCATGGTGAAGGAACTGTCATCAGTAGATGCTGGTTCTTCATTAAATGATTGCCAAGTGAGTCCTCCATGAATGGGAATTCGAGTCATCTTCATCTGTGCCTTCTGTGAACCAACCTGTACAGATATTTGCAACTTCACTTCAACTGAAATCTATACTTGAATATGCTGAAAGAGGATATCCTTCTCTTTATTTCAAGCATGCTATTAATTCACTCAATCATATATACTTGGTATGTCTCTTTAATCAAATCTCAATTATATTATAATTCTAAAGAAGATCCGCTCACCCGTGCAGTGTTATAAACAGTGTTCTTGCAGTCAGGAAGAATGCTAATAGACCAAGGAGGCAGGTTATAGTGCATATTCCCAAATGCCACTTTTGCAAAAGATTTTGGGTCATAGTTTGCAAGGAATGCAGCACAAGCTCCTGAGTCTGATTTGAAGACATGAGCCTGGACATGAAAGATAGGAATTCACTTTGATTAGAGCATCTCACGCAGGATCGATAATTGTCACATTACTAGATCAAGTTATACCTCTTGATAGTTTCCAATCTTTGTTACAGCAGGATCCCCCGAAACTAAAGCAGGTTCACAGAGTTTTATTGCTCTATGTAAATCTTTAAGATGACCCCACTTCGGCTGCCTGAGAAGTCCTGCATATAGGAAGAAAAATATAGTCCAATTTACTCCAATGTATAAATGTGTGTTATGTCAATCATGTTAACTTCACATATAGTATGACAGAGTCTACAAGAGAAAGAATGAAGCAACTCCAGAAAAGGACCTACTAATAGATGTCAAACATGAATAATTTCAAGTTATTTCTTATTGTGGAATCTAATGTATATAATGAGACAAACCAAAGGATTTATGGTTCATGTCAAGTATTTGAATGCTGTGTGTTACCATATTCATCAATAGGTGCATCATAATCATAGCTTGTAGCAATAAATGGACCACCAGCAGTTCTACCGAAATTTGTTCCCCCGTGATACTGAAATGAACAAATAGTTAGAAAGGATGAGTATTTAGAAAAGGTGAACCTAAAAACTGATACCAACAAATAATTAAGTTACCATGTAATAATTGACAAATGCTCCCCCTTTCTGTATAAATCTTGCAACTGCAAATGCTAAATCTTCAGCAGGTCGATAAGGAACCGAACCTCCAAATTCAGTAAACCTGCAAAAGCATAAAGGTAAAGAGTCATAAAATGAAAAACCAGGCATTACCTCTGTATGTTACTAATACATAATAAACAGGAAAGAGGGAATCAATACCATGCAGTCCAAGCTTCCGTCCACATCTTTGGTTTGTAAGCCTTATTTGGAGAGAAGTAATCACAATAGAAACCATTGCAAGTGTTAATCTGAAAAAGAAGTTTTTCACATTGAATTTAGAAGCTGTCTAAAACCTATAAAGCATTGCATCAACAATGCAATAATAGAGGCTTCAAAATATAACCCTTTTTAGTATCCCCACTTAGGTGAGAATGCTAAAGAGAAATAAAGTTTAGGTTGAACTTACCATAGGATCAGGAGCATCATCTTGTTTGCACATGACCCATGGAACCCCAGTACCAAGTCCTACAGCCATATCTGCTGCCCACTTAGTGTAGGACTTACCAGAAGCACCAATTTCATACTCCATAGGTCCATATTCATTTTCAATCTGCACAATGAGTCAATGACACCAGTGTAAAATGTAAAGTCTCAATACAAATCTCCAAGATTGGACTAAGTAACAAACAAGGTAAAAAAATAAGTGATGTCTGCAAGATAATGTAAATTAAGAGATTGGACTTAGTAGAGGATTGCAGAAGCACATACCTGGGATAGAATTATTGGACCTCCCTGAGTTTCATATAATCTTTCTGCCTTCATCATATCGACAATCTTCGTGGTAAACTTTTGCATTTGAAACTTCAACATGGCAATGCAAAAGTCAAGATTAATTAGAAGATGCTCACATGACATCAATGGAGAAGAAAAAGGTTGACATTTTCCAATTATGTCTCCTATCTTACCTTAAAAGGGCCATTGTCTGTTCTGAAGCTGATACCTGGAATGTACTTCAGCCAAACAGGGAAACCCCTAAAATCCAATCAGGTAAAACTGCTATAAGATATTTCTAGTTCTAACATGTGCAGAATAATTTTGCCAATGTTCTTAGGAGGAAAGGAAATCAATGCTTTCATTACCCAAAGTTCCACTCAGCACAGACATAAGGACCAATCCTTAGATGCACATAAAGGCCTGCTTGCTGCACCAACTTTATGAACTTCACCAGATCATAGTTTCCCTCAAAATAATACTACAATTACCAAAGGGGGAAAAACTTGTTAACCATTAATCACTCAGTGAAAAGCAAAACACACAAGGCAAAAGCTAATTATTTCATTACTTTGCCAGGTGAAGGTTCATGGCCATTCCAGAAAACATAAGTCTGAATCACATCCAAACCTCCTTCCTTAGCCTTTTGAATGAGATCTGGCCACATCTGAAATAGCCACAAGCAAAGACCAGAACCTCAGGAATCCATAAAACAAAACACTAAAAAGGAAGAAACTTCAAGGTACCCATTTGAGCAAAAAGAATAATAGAACATCAGAAACCAGAAAGGACACTGAGAGCAATAATACCTCAGGGGTGCTTCTAGGGTAATGAATGGATCCAGAAATGAGGATCCTTCTTTGGCCATTAATGGTGATAGCCTTTGAGTCATAGGACACAGAAGCATTACAAGAAACAAAGAATGAAGATGCCAGGAGCAGCAAGGGAAGAAGCACATTCCACATTATGAGCTTGAAGCTCATGCTCACCATTGAAGAACAAGACCTTCACTTCCCCCCTTCAGCTTGGTAAAGTCAAAAAGCAAAAGCAAATGCAGGTTGTGTTATTCTAAGCAAATGAAGAAGGGAAGTAACATGGAAATGGCTTTTGATTCTTTCTCACACTTTTGTGTTTTGTCTTCTATGAGCTATCTATCTTTCTATTATTTAATCCTTCTTTTTCTTATATTTGCAGTGAATGAATGATTGAAGTGGTAGCCAGAAACAAGTTGGGAACTTCAGAAAGACACTGTTTTTGAGTTTTTCTTTCAATTTTCATGCCCCCTTCTATTTTTTATTGCCTTTTCTCTTTCCTGCAGCTTAGATTAAATTTAACAGAAAAAAAAAAGTACATAGAACAATATTTTAGTAAGAAAATGAATGCTATTTGCATGTACTTATATAAAGAGAGAGAGTGTGAAGTGAATGGAGTGGGGAATGAGGAGTGTAACACAGTGAGGAGGTGCTGTTGGATATATGGTGGACCCAACTAAATATTTGTAATTTTTTTGTTTGGGGAAAAAGTATTTGTATGATTTTATTTTTTTTAATTATTGTTATTATATTGAAGAGGTTCAAACATAGGGGTGAGCACGGGTCGATTTGGTTCGGATTTATGGTAAAATTAGAACCGAACCGATCAAAATATAATTGGTTCGGATTTGCATTTTTTTGTATATGTACCCGAACCAAACTAAACCGATTAAGAACGGATTGGTTCGGTTCGAATAATTGGGTACCCGATGACTTTGAAATTCATAAAAAAAACTAAATTTTTATCTTAAAAATTCAACAAGTACAATAAACATGTAACATCAATAGAAATAATCCAAACATGTTAAACACCAAATACATTAAAAATTAAACTCATTAAAATTCAAAGATATTAATAATGAATAATCATTGTCTAATGGAAAAGCCATATATATCTTTTTATTTTTTTTATTTAATTAATATATGATCGGGTTCACGGATTGGTTCGAGTTTCGCACCCCCAAAATCGATACCCGAATCAATCACTAACAAAAGTCATCGATTTGGTTCGAATTGGACCTGATTACCCATTGATTTTAGAACTAATTTAATTGATTCGGTTCGAATTCGAACGAATAATCGGATACCCGATACCCGTGCTCACCATGTTCAAACCTTCAAACTTTAAACTCCAAATTTGTTATGAAGAGCTAAAGATTAGTGTTGCTCTTGTCAAGATTTGTGTGTTTAATATGTTTTCCTTATGAAATCCAAAAAATGGCCAATTATTTTTATTGACTTTGTACTTATTACTTTAAGTTAGTCTCACACCTAATTTAATATAAAATAACTATTATTTTTAAATAATTGTTTATATATAATATAATATATTATTTATTTTATGGCAACAAATG
>NC_029792.2:1170502-1171140 GCF_000816755.2 Arachis ipaensis | reverse complement strand
CAACTAAATATTTTATAGAAAAAATATTTTTTATTCTAAAAGTATCATTTGCAAAGACATATTGTCCAATATGTATGTGTTTCACACACTTGCTATACAATATCAAAATAAAAAAATAGTTTGTTTAGCTAAATTGTATAAATTTATAAAATGTAGATTAAATAATTTATAAGAATCTGGGTTGACGGGGAACATAAAACATAGGTTGATCCTCGAAGGCAATGAATTGCCATTTTCGAAGATATTTAAATCATTAAATGGGCTCTAACATGTTTTTTGAAAGTTAAAGGCGTGTTTGGGTGAGGAAGTTTGCCCGAAAACGAGTTTTGGAGGACAGGAAGAAAGAAAGATTCTCCACCCAATCCCGATGTGGTCGGTTCCTTTTTCACCGCCCCTATGTTCCTCATCCACGCGCTTCATCCCTTCCTGTTCATACAAGAACCAATTCAATTCGGATTGTGGTAGAAATTCACGTGTAGTTCATTTTATGTAAAGTTGATAATTAAAAATTTTTAGATAATAATTTAGTTAAATTTATTAAATTATTTAACAATTTTTAGTTATCAATTTTATATAAAATTAACTTAATTGAATTTTTATTTTTATGAAATTGTCTTAATTGTTTAAATTTGGTTTGG
>NC_029792.2:1165291-1170217 GCF_000816755.2 Arachis ipaensis | reverse complement strand
TTAGGATTCAGTTAGTAAAAGTTATATATATATTTTCTAATATAATATGTTGGGTTATTAGATTATTCAATCGGGTCGAGTTTTACATCTTTTAGCTTGATATTCAGATTAATTAAGGTTGGTTATGATTGAATTTTACCTAATTAGATTCAATTATTCGTTAAGTAGTATTTCATAATAATCGAGTCGAATCGAATTTAAATGGTTTAATCGAATTATCCGTATCTGCTTATATTTTTATTAACAAATAATTTATAACAGATTTGAGTTTTATTTAAACATTTATTCTTAATCAATAAAATTATTATATATACAAATTAAAATTTAAACATTTAAAAATTATTTAATTATATGAATAAGTTAATCACTCCAATAAATCCAAATGGATTGTTGTGAGTCTAATTTTATCTGACCTTTTAGTGTTAACCCAATGAATCTTTCAAGTTAAACGAGTATAAAAATGGTGCATTATTATGGTAAATTAGTGAGCATATATGAAGCTAAATTAAGGGAATCAATGGTTACTTGTGGGAGGAGAAAGGGAAGTTAAAGAACCGATATATAACAGAAGTAGTGCTTTTTATTTATGATATGATGTGAAGTATAAGCATCATCTGATTACATTTCCGTTACAACTTCCAAATCCCACAACCAAAGCAAATAAATTAATTAAATCAACTCTAAATCAGCAACTTAACTTGAATTGGTTTCCATTGCAATTGCAAGTACCCAACCTCTTATTTTCCATGCTTTTTCAACAACCTGCAGGCAGCAACCTAACTTTCCCAACCACATTAATTCATGTATTCAGATTTATTAGAATTTTTAAAAGAAAAAAGTAAACTACCATTTCTACCTACGAAAGTTAAAAACGCTGACATATCTACCTATAGAAAAAAGGAAATTATCATTTGTACTCATGAAATATGGATTTCGCATAACAAAATTATCCAAACACTAAAAAATTACCTAAAATCCTTAAATTATCATTTGTACTCATGAAATATGGATTTCGCATAACAAAATTACCATTTGAGATTAGAAAGAGAAAGAGGAGTGGTGGCTGGGTGAAGAGGGTTAGGGTTAGAAAGGTGATTGGGTGAAGGAGGTGGTGTGATGGTGAAGATAAGTGTAATTTAGGGATTTTAGGTAATTTTTTAGTGTTTGAATAATTTTGTTATGCGAAATTCATATTTCATGGGTACAAATGATAATTTCTTTTTTCTATGGGTAGATATATCAACGTTTTCAACTTTTGTGAGAAGAAATGGTAATTTACTAAAAAAGAAAAGGTTGAACTTTGGATTAAAAGGCTTGTGATTTCTATCAAAAAAAAAATGCATAAATATGATGGTTTAGTTTAAATTAAAATGACTAGCTATATAAAATGAATAGATGTGATGCATTATATTATATGTGTTATTGATTAGTTATTTATAAATATTAAATTATTAATTAAAATTGAAGGCAATTTTCTATATAAATTGAACAAGGGATTACTGAAGTAACAGATAATAATTTTTTATGATTTCATTTATTGTTCAAGAATTTTGTTAATGAGTATTTTTAAACATTTGCAAAAGTTTTTAATTTTTATATATATTTAAAGCTAGAAACATTATTTTTGTTGTAAAATTTAATGCATAGCATTGTAGTACAAAGTTGGAGGGATGGTTTGGTTGCTTGCTTGTAGGGTGAGAAACCAAAGAATCAATGTCGTGTGTCATACAAAGCCACAAAAATAGTTTCGTAGTCACTGGTCAAATTTTGTAGACAACTTTTTTTTAATAACTTGCATCAAAATCTTTTTTATATAGCTCAAGGTACTTAAGATAGTCACAAATTATTAATACACAATAATTAAACTTTAAAAATGATAAAATATTAATAAGATAAACACGATAATACCTGTTAAATCATTAATATCTTATTATATCCATGCTTTTATTTTTATATTTTATGAGATTAATATTGTTTTTTTTAAATACATATATATGATGTAGTCTTTTAGAATTCTCGTCAATGATATAGGCCAAACAAGAACTTGAGAGATACACTTTCCTTTTCATTTTCCCCACTTGATTTCACCTTTCATTAATGTGGTGGTTATGTAATCTCAAGTTGGAGAGGTACTTTACTCCCTTTAGTGTATATTGTGAACAGTTTAGTACATAGTTGGTGATTAGCTGTGATCCAATCTAACTTCTAAGTTCTAACTCAACAAAATAATAATAATAATAATAATAAGGTTTAATTACTGTTCTTTATAGTTTTGCAAAATTTTTAATTAGGTCTTTATATTTTTTTTAATTGGGTTTTTGCACTAATTTTTTTTCAATTAGGTCCCTCTTAGTAATAATTGGCTTAATTTTATAGGGACCCAACTAAAAAAAATAGTGCAGGGACCTAAATAAAAGAAAAAAAAAGGTGTAAGAATCCAATTAAAAAAATATTTTGGTGCAATGACTCAATTAAAAAGAAAAAAAGTATAGGGACCTAATTAAAAATTTCGCAAAACTATAGGGACTAACAGAGTAATTAAACCGCCAATGAGTTATAGCTCAAATGGTATAGTCTTCCCATACTCAATTAAGAGGTCGCGAGTTCGAGTATTTGGTAAAAAAAAAAAGGGGAGTGCTAGGGGTACAATGAAAATTTTGAACAACATGAACAACCACCAATCAAATGAAAATACACTATACCCTAATTTAATGCTACTAATTACATTTACTCTTTTAACCCTATTAATTCACATTGTTTACACATTGTTCAAAAATATTGTTGGTTACTTATATTTTTTCAAAAAAAAAAAAAAAGTAATTAAACCTAATAATAATAATAATAAAGAAATAAATAAAAAAAAGTGGACCCTAGCTTGGCCATTTGCACCAACATTTTCATTGCCTTCAGTACCATTTTGTTGACTATAAATGCATAGCCAGCTCATTTTTTTGCATTACCAGCATATTGGTTTCATCACATAAAACTCCATTTGTAAGCTTAATTACTAATAGTACAACTAATTAAATAAACGAATTAGTACCATGCCCAATATTGCCGGTGCCCTAATTATTTGATAGCATGTGACGTGCACGTGGTCCACAAAATTCATGACATCATAATTTTGTGTGCAACAATGCTCACAGATGAGGACCTATTACATGGGATGCTTCTATAATTCAAAGAATTATTGTAAGAGATGTTTATTCTATAGTATATATGTATTACATTATCTATAATTTTATATTTTTATAGAGATTATCACTGTTAGTACAAAATTCGACATCACAAACAATTCGACTATAGTCGTTTTGACCCACATAATAAACGAATCAATGTATAGATCAGAGGATCGTAACACGAGTTGCTCCATAAGAATCCAAGTCGAAATGTCATAACATAAGTTATTTCATAGAGTATTAGCACTGAGTTCGACTTATCATAGAACGTGAAAAGTAAAATAGAAAATCGAGTTAGTAACTTCTGAGGTCGAAATATATAACAATTACACGTGGTTTTATCCAAAAATACTATATAAAATATGAGACATGAAAATTAAGATAAGATAAAATGTGGGACGCAAATTTAGGAGTCAGGATTTCTAATGGTCAAGAGTCAAGATAGAGTTGTCATGGCCTGAAGAATAGAAAGAATGGAAAGAGAAAAAACAATCTATAAGTTTATTCTTGTGGTTTATGAATAAGAGAAATGTAAAAGTAATAGAGATTTCAATTTGAACACTACATTATCGCCGCATAAAACTTAAAATTGACTCGATAGAAGATAATAGAGTACAAATGCATGTGAATGTTTGAAGTCAATCTTCTTTTATTATTTGATTTGTTTCCTTTGTTTTTTCTTTTAAGTTTCAATTTATTTTTATTACTTTAATTTCCTTCTATGTTATTTTAAACTTCAACCCACTTGTTATTTCATTTATGTTTTTTGTTTAGTTTATTTATTTTCCTTCTTATTATTTTTGTTTTTACATAACCTTATTTCTTTTCTTTGATTATTTTATTTTCAAGCTCTTTACTTTGTTAATTGTATATTTTTTTTAGCTTTATTTATTTTTTTGTGTTGCAATTTATCACAAATATTTTGACATAAGTCGATTCAATACTAATGTTAAATAATTTTTAGATTAAATCTACTTTTTATTGAAAGAATCTCTCCAAATTAAAATCTTGATACAAGTTTAGTCGACACTTCCTATTAAGATCGATAAAAAAAAATTCAAATAAAACAACCACAAAACAATGTGTAACGTAGAGGCGGAGCTTCATATATCACAAGAGGGACAATGACCTTCTTCAATCATTAAATTTTTTTTACAAATCATACATAAATTTTAGCTTAACCCTCTTTAAAATTTTTATTTTATTCTTTGTTCACTGTAAATTTTTTTTACCCTTCTCTCAAGGTTAATCTAGCGCCGTCCTGGTGAAATGCAATGTATATTAGCATGTTTGGAATTTAGTTTATATTTTATTTATTGCTTTTTTATAAATCAACGAATAAAAATTAAAATATATAAATAAAACACATTGGCAATGCTCTACATGTGTAGGGAGGAATCCAAAAATATTATTATGGAAAGTTAGTAATATATATAATATTAAAAAATTATATAATATAAGATATATTAAAAAAATATATCGATAGAGAATATATTTTGAAGTGTAAAAAATATGTGTATACTTTTTACTAATAAAATGTTCGATTCTTCGTATCATAAATTTCATCGATAATAGAATATATGTCAAATTTTTTAACAATTTTTTTTCAATATAATTAAAAGACAATTAGCGAGAAATTCATCTTTCATTTTGTTTATGAGTCATTTTTTACAATATTTATAGCTGAAAAAGATATTTCAGTTGTAGCAATTAAAATAGAGAGAACTAATATCAAATGAATTAAGAA
>NC_029792.2:1157770-1165283 GCF_000816755.2 Arachis ipaensis | reverse complement strand
CTATAAAATATTAAGATTTAATTTAATTGTAAAGCAAAGGGATGATAACGGATTTACTAATAAAATTCTCACATTTAGAATATGACCTATTTCTGAAAAAAAAAATTACATATATTCATAAAAATCCATCTAAATAGTAAATAACTAAATACGACCAAAAGTCATCTAAGTGGGATTTAATTGAATTCGAAAGTAAAAACTCACGTATAAAATTAATAATTAAAAATTATTAGATGATAATTTAATTAAATATATTAAATTATCTTCAATTTCATACAAAAATAATTGCAAGTGAATTTTTATCGAATTTGAATAGGCTAAAAAGTAAATAAAAATTAAAGAGCAATAATTATGTTTCAAAGTGCACGAGCGGTATTATTTTCTACATGTTATAGTTTTTAATGAGAAAAAGCAGACGCCGCTCTTCTTTTAATAGTGTCCATTTCTTTCTTCTCTGGTCTCTAGTAATGAGTCTTTACATAAATAATTAACGTTTCCGCTACCTTATCAACAGCATATCTGCCAACTTTTATCAACTCTTATTTATAATTGTGTTTCATGGAAGTGTGTTTATAGATGTGTCTAATAAAAATGTTTTTTTTATAGTTGTGTTTAATAGAAGTGTCTTTATAAATATATTTTCTAGATGTGTCTCTTTATATATGTATTTAAAATATATTAATTATTAGACACATCCACGAACACACTTCCATGAAACACAATTATAAATAAGAGTTGACAGAAGTTGGCAGATAATATGTTAGTACCTATACTTTTCCAATAATTAAATACACTTTCATAGTTTCTTTTCAGCTCCATTCAAGCACTCAAACGAAAATTACAGTTTTAGCTCAAAAGCATAATATATATATATTAGGCACATGGTCCCAAAATGGGCCCTTAAGCCCCATAGCCCATTTTTCATTGTAGTTGGAATTTTGCATTTCTCATTTAGTGCATTACTCACGTTTCCTTCGTCATGTTCGAAAATCCAAAGGCCATTGAATTTATAATTTTTATTATGTGTGAATTTTATTATTTTAGTTTAAAATTGATTAGACTTTTTTTAATTAACTTTTTATGTTAAAAGAGTTTGATCCAATTGTAATATTTTGAAATTCAAATACTTGAGAGGGAACCATGCTTTTCTGTTTACTTTTTTTTTCCTTGTTTATACTTTTTATGATCAGAATTGTTGTAAGTACTTAATTTTTATAGTTAGAAATAATGATATTCTCCTAATTTTATTTGTTTATTTATTTTGAATTATTATAGCTAGGAATTTAGGTGCAGAGACAAAGAATGAATAGTACATGACTTTACTAATATGGGAATTAGAAATGAATAAAAGAGAGCACACAAAAAATACAAGCAAGAATAAAAGAAGAACAGGGCCACACCAAGATGAGAATGACACTTTTGCATGACATAGCTAGGCATCAACATCCATTGTAATTGTTCGTATTTTTGGTGAGGTTACGAGCTAGAAAAATTCAGAAATTAATTTGACAATGTTAGAATTAAGTCGAGAAGACAACATGCAAAACACTCCAATACTCAAATCAGTAGTATTTTAGGTCATAGAATGAACAGTGTCTTTTTTATTAAATTTTTCTTTTTTTTTATTATATCTCTTCGATGTAACTGTTATTAGACTTTTAATATACACGTTTAATGTTATAATTTGACAATTTTGTGAATTAATGACTTTATTAATCTTAATAACTTAATTGTTAACTAATAACGTAGTTTTTTCATTTATTCATAGTCTCGTCATGCCATTTTTGTCCAGAAGAGTAACATTTTTTTGAAAGACAAACAAGCTCAACACACTCGTTGGAGCATACAATAATAAGAAAATAAAGAGATAAAGCAACTCTTATGTCATCTTCAGCATAGCCATCAACAACACGAGTTAGTTTTACACCAATCCCTCAAACTACAGAGTGATCTAGCAATGCAATCCACCACGGCCGTTGTCTTATTCTAACAAAATACGTTCATTCCTACACAGCCAGATGTTCCATATAACTGAGAAGAAATCAACTAACCATATTTTGCGCTCGTCTTTTCTCATAAGAATCGTCTTCCAGCTCTCAAAGAGTTCTTTTATGGACCCCGGGATGCACCATGTCCGGCCCACGAGCGAACCACGCACACCAGACTTGCCACGCAAACTCACACGTAACAAACAATTGCTGCACAGATTCAACTTCTTTATTACACATCACACAAGCTGTATCATTCTGGGTTATGATGCCGAACCGACTCAACCGCTCCTTTGTATTAACTCGACCTACTAGCACAAATCAAATAAAAAACTCAACTCTAGGAGGCACCAGTCCTTTCTAAATACCATTTGTAAACTTGTAGCTAAGAATGTCATCTGTCATCTGTCATCATCTGTCATCGTCTGTTCCTGCAAATACCATTTCTCAAAGTATATATGAAAAAGCCAAATAGTTAGGGCGAGAGAGGTAGTGAAGCCATGCACATCCATCAAGTAGTTATCTCAAACTTAAAGGGATGAGATTGCCACATACATTTTGTGTTGGCGTTACCCATTTGATTGCAACACTCTCAGTCATCAACATCATTTGTTATTGGATATATATTATATGGTAGGGTCTAATGTTAATTAAATCCAATACAAGTAACAACTATGGTCACTAAAATGTTGTGGGGCTGTAAAAAGTGCATATGCATATGGACATATATGTTCATCAAAGATGATAGATCAATAACAATTCTAATCCATATCTTCCCTCTATTATTGACTTTTTCTAGAGCCGGATGCAAAATATATAATTAAACATTTACTTGTATTATTCAATAATAATTCATTAATTCTTCTGAACTTGTTGAAGTTTCAAGCTATTATATACAAATGTGTCTTATTGTTATTATTATTAGTAGTATGGTATTTAACTAACAATCTCCACTAATGTATCCGTTAATCATTGAGATTTAATGGCTCATTATTAAATACTGCTTAAGTTATATTAATGAACCATTAAAAGATCTAACTTATTATTTTAAAAATCTAAGGGATCGAGTTCAACGCGGCAAATTATATGGTCATAAACCATAAACATGATGGTGTTTGCCACGTTATTTTATAGAATATAGAAGCATCAAATTATAAAGACTATGGTATCATTGATGGGTACTCACATTAAGTAATTAAAACGGCAAGATTGTTCATCAACAGAGGGTAGAGTAGTCAACTCCTAATAAGTCTTAAAGACTTAAACTCTAAGTTTTCTATAAAATACGTGCATGCAAACGCTTTGTTAGTGACAAGATTGTGCTAGCTAGTTTTGAAATGATCATCATTCGATTGAATAATATTCAAACTAAAAGCAATGATCACTTTATCACTTTATTTCTTTTCCTCTTTTTGTTTGCTTTTGAAGTGCTATGAGGAGTTGTGCTAAGTTTCCTTGATGCCGAAACAATAATATAATTAAGTTGATGAAGTTACTCGAAAGCTTGTAGTGACCATGAATAGTTTTAATGTGTTTTTTAATTATTATTATTATTGATAGTTGGTTGGTTTCAAAAGACATGAAATGTTACTATCAGAAATTCATAATCATGCATCATTATTATGTGATGCCACACCAATCACCAACTCGTTTTCTTTGTTCCCTTTCAGACCGATACACATCAGCATCAACATATATTATCTGATACTTATACGTTATTTAACAATAATCTTCCACCCATATACTCGTGATGATATATAGTAATTTGATCAAAATCAAACCATTATTCTACTGCAAGTAATCATGCACACGATGTTACTCTATGCTCACATATATGAGAAGATAAGTCAATATTAGATAGTGTTTGATGGAGAGACAGAAACTGAAAGACTGAGACTGAGAGACAGAGACTGAAAGTCAGAGATTGAAATAAATCTCAGTATTTTGTTTGATGTAAAATGAAAGGCAGAAATTGAAACAAGAATAAAGCTCTAATTTAATTTGCACAAAGGGTAAAATTGAAATTAATTAATTGAAATGAGAATATTTTAGGTATAAGATGTTATTAAAATTTCAGTCTCTATCTCTAAAAATTTCAGTCCTCTGTGTCCCTACTTTTTGGAGGTACTGAAATTTTGAAATTTTGGAGACAAAGACAGAAATTTTAGTACCAGTCTCTAAGCCAACAAACATGATACTGAGTCTCAGTCTTCCAATCTCTGTCCCAGTACCTCAAAACAAATCATACTTAATATATATCGCAGATTTAAATTCCATTTTATCATCTGCCACTAGACAATGAATTACTATATATCCAAGACGGAATTCAAACTCTCGGCATTTATTTAAGCGAACAAGTGACTACTAAATTAACCCAAGTTTATTTACATTTTAAGAATATGTGTACTCTATACTCTTTATCTGCAGCCTGATAAGTGATGAGAATATCATGTACTTGTTAAAATCTTGATGCCCTCTTTCGGTTAATCCTGTCTGGGACCAAACAGCTCCTGAATGTGAATGTGAATGTGAATGTGGCTACTAGCTATAGACCCAGTTGACAAAGTACATTTTTGTTTTTGTTCAACTACCATTAGCCTTCAAAATTTTGGAGACCTTATTAGGCCGAATTAATGAATGAATTGTTCTTGAGATGGGGCCATCATACTCACGGGACATGTTCAATTAACCACACAAGTGGATAATAGGGATAATACTACATCCGATTAGACTAGTAGGGTGGGCTGTGACCTGTTGTGTTTAACACTTTTTATGCTTTCTTTAGAAAGAGGCTCCAACCATATGCTACTATCTCTTTCTCATGGTCTTGGACCACCATGACCATCTATCAGCTATTCCTACATTTCAATTATTGTGAAAAGAGAAATGACTCAAGTGAGGAACATCAGTGTGGCTGAGACATGTGATGTAGTGGCAAAGATGTTTGCCACAAATGAAGCCACACCAAGTTAGAATCCTAGTGTAGTTGTTAGGTTTGTGTGTGTGTGAGTGTGTTGTATGACCCAAAAAAAAAAAAAAAGAGGAACATCAACATGCAATTTTATGGCAGTCAAGTTGAAGGTTTTGAATATATTTCTGCTCACATCATATAATCTGTGGAATATTGAGGCAAAACGCTTTAAATGGGATGAGACAGGTTATCTGCCTATGTGATGGGAATGACATGTATTAAGCATGACCCTATTTACTGGAAGCATATCCAGAAAACTTAGGGATGGTAGGCCCTCATGTTCTTCTCTTCCTCCTCCAATTAAATGAGCATTCATGTAATGTATTTACAATTTCAGACACATATAGTCAACTTTATTCTTGAAGCATAAAATATCATACATTCAGGGCCATGAACTTGTGATAACATTCTGTTGAGACCTTATCTGGCTGACTTTTCCGTAATGCAACATTCACAACCAATACCACAAACTAAAGTTTATGGAATCAAGTTGCACTTACCTATACAGACAAGATAGTATTATTATCACTTATCCCCCAGCATGCTGCTTAGTCCTTTTTTATTTTCACAAGTTGTTTGGGATGAATATAGTTGACTAGTTGAGAGGGTTTCACTTTGTTAAGCTTGCTATCTTAACTGCCAAAATTCCAATATAAATCTTAATTTATGATACAGAAAAACAGTGCATAAGGAAAAACCTTTCGAACATGCATAATTACAAATTATGGGATTGGAATTTCTAAATAATACTACAAAATAGATATTTGGTCCCTATCTTCTCTGCATAACATTCAAATATTATCCCAAATAAACAAATTAGCTATACCAAACTCAACCAAAATCTCTTAAACCATTGCAGTACTCTACCACATACAACCAGAGATCTTCAGGTTGTATCCCTCTGAAGAAAAGATGTAATTTATGTGATTACAGCCTTTGTATAACAGAATTTTTATCTTATAAAAGACCTACAAAAAGGCTTCTGGTGCATGGCAGAATATGTGTGGTTGATGTGTGGTACTGGTACAGCATCTCCAGTGAACAAGTAAAAAGAGGGAGTCAAGTCACTAAAGTTTTGCAGAAGAACACAATGAATTGAACCTGATATTCAACAAGTTGTTTTGCCTGCTCCAATGTAGGGTCGGCTGAAGATCACATCTATCCATTGTTCAACTCAGCTGCCTTCAAGCATAAAGATGGTAATTTTCATCTATTCGGCTATATCATAGATGTCTATGCAGAAAGCAAACAGTCCAAGTGAGACTAGATAGTATGAACTATGAAGACTTACTATTGCTTCTTCCAAATTCAATGGCATTGCTGAATCAACTGAGAATCCCAACTCCGACATTAGCTTTTCCAAGCGATTCACATTTGTCAAATAAAGATAGCCAACCTATTCCAATAGATCTCCTCGTTAGGGAAGAGGCGTAAATAGCAACTCTGTTTCATACTTCTCAAATTCTTTGATCCTCAACTACTAATGAACAATACTAATGGATTCATCCATTAATCTTGTAAGTTGCAACAAAAAACCAAGCTTAAATTGCCATACATGATTTCACTAGTCTTTAAATAATCAAATTAGTTTCATATAATAGTGTGTTACATTTGTAATCCCCAATTTAAACTCAAGACAAATATTCACAGAAAACTCCCAAGAAAAAAGAGAACTATTTTATGCAAGAGTTACATCCGAAAGTACTGACCAATGTTTCTAGTGAAGATGCTCTGTTGTATACAGCTGCACCAGCACGCCTTTTTGTCTTGGTTTTGCTTGAAATAATATTCTTTCCCNCATAAGCTGATAAAAGAAATTTTAACAGATCTTTTATGATCTGCCAACCTTACCATGGTAAGTGTATCTAAGCCTGTATTGAACCACTATGAGATTAGCGTAGCAGTATCTTGTATCAGAAAAATATTGAAATAACATAAATCTATAAATAGTTAAAAACAAATGGTTGCAGAGATTAGTGTATCAGTACCTCTCTTGATCTGATAAAAAGTTACTGTTAAGAAGCCTCTGAAGCAATGCATCCTGGAATATGAAATCAACACAAAAATTATATCAGTGGCCGACAGAAGCCATATATCTCACATACTTATTCACTTTAGGAGCACCAAAAAGACACAACAATGATTATTACAGGAAAATGAAGAAACTCTTTAAAAAACACAGCCTTTGAGGGAAAAAAGCCTTCTTAAGTTTGCGAACAAGAGTTCATACTTACAAGGAATGAAAACCACCACTACTAGTCTACTACTACTAATAATAATAATAATAATCATAATGACCATCTTATTATCACAACTCAATGACATTTTCCACAATGAAATATGCCCATTACAAAAAATAGAAGTTCACAACACTATTCAAGAAGCAGCATCTCAATCATCTACCTTCATTGCATAAACAGCAAAACATTGAGTTAAAGAACCACTGATTAAATTTCATTTATTTATTTATTTTTAAATGTCATACCTGAGCTTCACATCGCACCACTGCCATGACACGATCATTGTATTCTTCAATACTGAGGGGAGGGAATAA
>NC_029792.2:1152664-1157582 GCF_000816755.2 Arachis ipaensis | reverse complement strand
TAATAAATAAAAAATAATTTATATTCATAAATAAATAAGCAATGAGAAAGTAAGAGACCTCATATATGCAATCACCGATATAAGCTAACGTTGCAGCATTGAATACAGATCGAGGCTTCACCACTTTAGGTGGAGTCGGTAACCACTTCTCATATCCTAAGTATGTTTCATCATCTTCTTCTTTTTCTTTCTCTCTATCTACAATTATACATTCACTTCATTTCATTCAGCTAAGACTACGAAAATATAAACATTTTTGAAGCTTATAGTAACGGAATTAGTCAATTAGGTAACTAGTTAAATACCAGTCGCGGAGGGAGGAGTGGCGCGTTTGAGAAGATCATTGATGAATTCATCTTTACGCGTGGTTGCAGTGGTCGTCGGAGGCGACTGGATTTGTGTGAGAGTCCGAGTTTGAAGCTGCTTGGTGAGCTTGCGAGGCGCGTTGGGGTTGTATGTTAGTCTCTGTTGTGTGTCCCATGAAGCCCTCACTCTTAATTTCACCAAACATGATGACGAAGACGCCGTCGCCGTCGCCGTCGCCGTCGCGGCACCGTATAGACCCTGCATTATTAGCTTCGAACTTCGAACTCAACTGAAGGTAGTTACGGATAAAGCTAAAGTGAAATCTCGAGAAGATATTTATCTCCTATTGGGCCTATTGGGTTCTGCTTTGGTCCAACAAGGCCCAAGTGTAAGGTCAAGTTTTCGGCCCATATATTTTTTACCTTGCTGGCCCAAATCATATGAAAAAAATAATTATTAATTAAATTAAATTAAATTACCATGAGGATTTAATAAAACCTTTGCCAGTTGGTGGTCGTGCTCTGCTTCTACTACGACTCTCGCTGCTTATCGAACTCCCCAGTCACCGCCATGAGCCGTTACGACAGCCGCGCCGCCGACCCAGCTTCCTATCGTGACCGGAGAAGGTAAACGTCATTCCTTCTTACTCCATTTCTACTTCAGCTTCCTTTCTAGGGTTTCTCTTCTCAGCTCCTACTTCAATTCATTACAAACTGGAACGTAACAATTCAAAATGGAATCATTTTTTTTGTGTGTGTTTAGCGATTCGGGGCTAGGAGCACCTCCGGCTTCAGCTTCAGCTTCAGCTTCTAGTAGAAGGGATTACGATGACGGTGGAGCCTCCCCAAGGAAGCTCAATTTGGACGGCTTGCCCCATTTCGAGAAGAATTTCTACCATGAATCGCCTTCCGTTAGGGCAATGACTGAGTCCGAGGTTGACGACTACCGTCTCCGCAGGGAAATCACCGTTGAAGGCCGTGACGTCCCCAAACCTGTCAAGTCCTTTCACGATGTTGGCTTTCCAGGTATATTAATCTCCTTTCTGACCAGAATAGTGTAGTGGAATTGTTTGAATATGACTGTATTCGAGTGAAATGGAAGAGTTTCTGTGAGATTATGTGGGTGCTGCTGTGTTTCCAACATTGTACTGATTTCACAACATTGAACTTTAATTAGAATATGTACTGCAAGAGATTAAGAAAGCTGGCTTTGTCGAACCTACGCCCATTCAATCTCAGGGTTGGCCAATGGCTTTGAAAGGGCGCGATCTGATCGGAATTGCGGAAACAGGGTCAGGGAAGACGCTTGCTTACTTGTTGCCAGCCATAGTTCATGTAAATGCTCAGCCAATTCTAGGTAAGGGAATAATGATGCTGTATGACTGAGTTGTTAAGCTTCTTTTTTGTTGTGTATTCTAAGAATTTGGAACAATGTTTTCAGATCCTGGAGATGGACCAATTGTGTTAGTTTTGGCCCCAACTCGTGAACTTGCCGTCCAAATACAACAGGAGGCTACTAAATTTGGTGCGTCGTCAAGGATTAAGAGTACATGCATCTATGGTGGGGTTCCAAAGGGGCCTCAGGTGCGTGATCTCCAGAAAGGTATGTGGTGAAGTAAGTATTACAATGCCAGGACTTACCTTTCCATTGCAAGTTCCACCCTCCTCTTGATGCAGCTTTTATTGTGTTATAGTTTTGAATCTGATGATACTTCTGTTCATTTTTGGGTTAGGCGTTGAGATTGTAATTGCTACTCCCGGAAGGTTAATTGATATGCTTGAGTCAAATCATACTAACTTGCGGAGGGTCACATACCTAGTATTGGATGAAGCTGATAGGATGTTGGACATGGGGTTTGATCCTCAGATAAGGAAGATTGTCTCACAGGTGACTCTATTATATCATCTTATTCTTATTTTAAAATAGTACAATCTTGAGAAATGTCATAAAGTAATATTGGGTGGGAAATTTGTTTGCTTCCATTTTCTGGTGGCTCAAATTTCCAAGGCTTGCTATATTTTTTTTGTAACCCAATTCTGTTTTCTTTTGGGTGGATAAGAGAATTTTATATGTTAGAAAGGTTCCAACTTAGTAAAGCAAACCAACAATATACAGAAAAAAAAAAAACAGCTACGCAATAGAATGGCAACACTGTAAGATATCACACGACCCTTTCCCTTTTGTAGCAATTGCTGGCTGAAAAGCCCACGGAAAATCAAAATGAAATTATGTTATCTTATACACAATCCCTTTTCTTTTGAAGAAGTGCAAGGTTGAGGTTCAACAAATGCAGCAATAGATACCTACTGTTTTCTTTCAGACGATATACTAATTTCAGGAGACATTATTCTGCATCACTTGCTGAATAGATTACCTTGTGATTTAGACAGCCTCATCATAAAAGTTGACACCAATCTATGTGACCTAAATTAGCAAAGATAGATTTCTGAAGCTGCAACTGGAATTTTATTCTTCTGGTTGTCTGATTAATATTTTTTTCAAATTTATGTAGATTCGTCCAGATCGTCAGACTCTGTACTGGAGTGCTACCTGGCCAAAGGAGGTTGAACAATTGGCAAGGCAGTTCCTTTATAACCCATACAAAGTGAGATACTTTCATTTTCATTTATCTTTCTATGGATATCATACGTGCTGAGAATTTTATGTGTAATTTGAGATTGAATTGATTTTTGTAACCATTTTGCAGGTAATTATAGGTTCTTCAGATTTAAAAGCTAACCATGCCATACGACAATATGTTGACATTGTTCCTGAAAAGCAGAAATATGACAAGTAGGAGATGTTCTGCTTATTTTCATTACCTAACATTATTACCCCATCATATGGGACCATTTAATGGAGTTGTCTAATTTATCAGATTGGTGAAGCTGCTGGAGGACATCATGGACGGCAGCCGAATACTGATATTCATGGATACCAAGAAGGGATGTGATCAGATCACTAGGCAGCTCCGCATGGATGGTTGGCCCGCACTATCAATTCATGGAGATAAAAGTCAAGCAGAAAGAGATTGGGTGCTCTCAGAGTTTAAATCTGGAAAGAGTCCAATAATGACTGCAACAGATGTGGCAGCTCGGGGTTTAGGTATAGAAGCTTGTGTTTGTGCTCATTTAATCATTCTATATTTCTATCGCATCAGATATTTCGTTTTTTGATATTTGTGCATCAACCGGATCATAATTGAAATTGTCTTAATGATGGATAAATTCTACATGAGTTTTTCTTTTTGAGGTAGAATTGCTTTCTACTGCTTCCCAAGAATCTGGTATCATCTATTGTCTATTTACTGACAGATGTGAAGGATGTGAAGTATGTGATAAATTATGACTTCCCGGGATCACTTGAAGATTATGTACATCGTATTGGTCGGACAGGGAGAGCTGGTGCAAAAGGAACTGCATACACGTTTTTCACAGCTGCTAATGCCAGATTTGCAAAGGAACTTATAACCATACTTGAGGAAGCTGGACAAAGAGTGAGCCCTGAATTGGCTGCAATGGGGCGTGGTGCACCTCCTCCGCCATCAGGTCTGTTAACCGTGGACACTCGTATAACTTGGCTAACATATAACATTAGTTCTTTGCCCCAGCCGTTTTTTTTTTGGTTTGAGTGCATGTCTTAGTTATTCCCGAATGGCATGGATCCAAAGGGACTTCTTGTTCCTTTGGTCTCTTGCCCTGGTCTGCCAAAATTGAACTTTACCATGATGCCATGGCAGTCTCTTAAGGATTCTATCCAAAATGCTTACTGTAGGCATGCATCAGTTGTTCTCAAATTCTATCCTGGGCCGGGAGGCCTGTTCATTAATATGCTTGATAACATGCTTTGCTTGTAGAATTTTGTGCCTCGTTTATGGGACGGTTTTATTTATGAGATCTTTAATTTCTGCAACAACAAATCAGGTTTCCGAGACCGAGGGAAGGGTTATGGCAGCAGTCGCCCGTGGAGCTAATCGATGGAGATGGCCCGGTCTTCAGCGATGATGTCCTTGATGTTACGACCTGACCCATTATTACTGTCCTTTTAAATTAGGTTTTGTAAGAATGGTGGTAGGAATTTGGTTTACAGCTTTTGTTAGACTCTTCTTCCTTACTTGGTTCGAATGTCCATAGAACATGGAGAAGCCTTGTATCACTGTAAAATCAAAACACTTGTTTATACTCGATAGTTCATACCCCATCAATTCATTTTGCAGTCGCATTTGATTTAATTATGTCACTGCATTGTTTTTACTCTTTGTGGCTAAGCTACTCGGCACAGAGGAAAATAAAATGAAAAATACGATGGCTTCCTATGTTTAAAGTGGACTTTGAGATTGGAAGAATGAATGCTTCAAGCTATTAATGTACTAAAAGCACTTCAAGTTTTTTTTATCATCAGAAGCCTTAATTAAAGAACTTTAATTGAATTATATTATTTACTGTTAAGTATCCTTTATAAGATTCATTCTGGAAGGATCTTTCTTGGTTATAGAAGTTTTCTTAAATATACCTACATGAGTCTCATTGGTTATCATATTTACAATAATAAATGTTGTATACATCATTTTTTAAACTTATTTTATTTTTTATAGTTAAAAGTGGTTATACAC
>NC_029792.2:1143538-1152616 GCF_000816755.2 Arachis ipaensis | reverse complement strand
TATACACAATGTAGATAAAAAATTTGTTTTAATACTATAAAAGAAAGATGTACAAAGTATATATATAAATTAGTATAAACATTATTTTTTTTCTTTTATTTATTTGGGTTTGCAAATTTAGAATGCTTTTTTTTTAAGCATCGAGTTCTGGTCACGTGAGCTTAATGCAAACATGCACAATTCCCTTGGACGTGGACAGGGTACGGTACCATGCAGACTCTACGAGTTCCCACAACATAGAACCTCTATAACAATGCTACTATATATAGTTAAAATATTTGAATCAATATATATTCCTATTCCTATATATAATGTTTTACTATAATGAAATGCCAACAAAATTTGAAAAAGGTATTCCGCATGCCACTGAAGTTATTATTGCATAGTTCTTATACGCACGTATGGTCATTCTTTTCTAAGATTCTAAATGATGATCTTGTTGAATAATTAAATGGAACTTAAAAAGCAAGAGAGAAAGATATAAACAAGTAATCTAAGTTGTTATGATGATACACCGGAGTGTGAAATTTGAATGTTGAACTAGGTCGCTTGCATGAAGATTAATTTAAATAACCAAAGATACAAACGCTGCGCTAGCTGATTATTTTGAGTTTAGAATTAGAATTTTTCTTTTCCTTTTTCTTCTTTTTAAAGGGTAATCAAGAAATGGGCCATTGCGAAATCAATATAAAGGAGCTATTGACAACATAGTCAAACAAAGATTTATAAAAACCAACTTGGGTTAACTTGGGTTGGTCGAGTGGTCAGCTCACTCGTCCGCTTAAGTAAGTGTCGGGAGTTCGAACCCTACCTTATGCATGCAGCAATTCATTGGCCAGCGGCAGACCCTTAAATGGAGTTCAGATCCGCGACGGATTAGTCCTTAACCTGTCGGGTTGGGGAATTAGTAAACCAAAAAAAAAAAACAAAGATTTATAAAAGCTTAATCATACATGGGTAAGCACATGGAATCTTCATTTTCTCCTTGGAAAAGAGATTATTTACTTTTATATACAAATTTGGCACTCTTATCCTTGTTAGGTCCAATTAAGAGAATATACTAATGCTAGCACTCTCCCAATTTCTTAATTTAATTGTACTTAAAAACAATAGTATAGTAATTTTGGTTAAAGAAAAAAGCACATGTATGNAGATTGGATTGGGACATAATTTTGATGATGATGGAGCATTGTGGTTGGACTAATTGAGTCTCACATGAATGCACGAACCCAAACAAAGAAAGAAAGAAAAGGTGGGGGACGCCCTTAATCTACAACAACATTAATCATTCATTCCCTTAATTTGTGGGGTAATTCAATTCTCCTTTATTCATTTATGTCAAAACTATTCACAACTATGTTACCTATTTATAAAAAGGTTTAATTACTCTGTTGGTCTCTATAGTTTCGTGAAATTTTTAATTAGGTTTCTATACTTTTTTTCTTTTTAATTAGGTTCCTGCACTAATTTTTTTTTTCAATTAAGTCCCTCCTAGTAGTAATTGGCTTAATTTTATAGGGACCCAACTAAAAAAAAAGAATTGGTATAGGGATCTAAATAAAAGGAAAAAAAAGTGTAGGGACCTAATTAAAAAAAAAAATTTGGTGCAAGGACTCAATTAAAAGGAAAAAAAGTATAGGGACCTAATTGAAAATTTCGCGAAACTGTAAGGACCAACAAAGTAATTAAACCTTATAAAAACGTAGATACTCCAACGAAGATTTTATAATTGTCTTCATATAAATATACTTCATTTTGACCATTGGATATAGATTTTAGGACTTGATTTTTATATGCTATATAAAAATGTTATCTTTGTTTAAAGTGTGGCAAAACAAATAAGTCACTTTTTAAACTAAAATCATCATGAGAAATATTTTTGTCATCTTTATTAGAATAATTAGTCACTTGTATAAAATACATGTTAAAAATATGTAAAATAACACATGTATTCATACATAAATACATATAGTAACTGATATGATAAATATTTTTCTTTTGTGCATAACATTTTTGAACTACTAAATCAAAAACTTAGATTTCATATTTTACTGAGAGTCAAGATTTGAAAAGCCTAACTTATTATCTATCACTATTAATGAAACATAATGCTTGACATTTTCTGTCTCTTCCTTCTTTTACATCAACAATAATGAGAAGACTCCCAGAAGATAAAAACAAAAAAATAGAAACAATACAATAATCTAAATAAGTACTCTTAGCGTTTGGTAGAGAGATAGAGACGGAAAGACTGAGACTGAGAGACAGAAATTGAAATAAATATCAATATTCTATTTGGTACAAAGTGAGAGACAGAAATTAAAATAAAAATAAAACTCTAATTTAATTTGTATAAAGGGTAAAATTGGAATTAATTAATTGAAATGAGAATATTTTAAGTATAAAATATTATTAAAGTTTCAGTCTTCATCTCTAAAAATTGTAGTCCCCTGTGTCCCTACTTTTTGGAGGTACTGAAATACTGAAATTTTAGGGACAGAGACAGAAATTTTAGTATCAATCTCTAAACCAACAAACATGATACTAAGTCTCAGTCTCTCAGTCTCTGTCTCAATACCTCAAAACAAACGCTACCTAAGAACCTTCAAGTATTTATGTGCTGAGACCAGCAAATTTTGCTCAAATCCATCACGTCTCTTGATCATGATGAACAACACATAGTGTCTTGTTATATATAAATTTAATATCAATATGAAGGTATATATAAATATCTACATAGAACAATACATAATTACTTCATTCCATTTGATGTTCCAAGTTACTATTTAAACTTAATTATTCAATTAAAATAATAGTACTACTATAATCTACTCACATGTGAATGACACTGACTAATAGCTGATTGAGCAGAAAACCAAACAAATTTATATAATTTGCCTCATCATCATATTCAGCAAGTTGTGATATATAGTATATTGTAATAGACAGACAGAGACTAAGTTAAATTAAATGAAGCTGAAGATAACATTCCCAAAATTCAGAGCAAAACTATTAAACTATTTGAGTATTGACCTCAGTTAAGTCCAAAGGTAGTAGCATCAGTAAAAATTAAAAGGCAATCTTGTATCTATAGTCTATATATAGTACTATACTTCTTTTTTTCTCAATGCATTGCATATATAAATATTCTCACTATCACAACACTTTTGCTCATACTTCATCACTTCACAACACTCAATAAAACTTCTTATGAATCATATAGCAATATTTAAGCCAAATATATAGTGTCATAATAGAAAAGAAAAATGGACAAAAATGTTTGGATTGTGTTTGTGACACCATTACTCTTGTTCTTCATCCTCTTCTACAGAAGGATCACATGGCTTAGACTCATCAAATCTAAACACATGAATAATCAACTTCCCTTAGGCACTCTTGGATGGCCTTTTGTTGGTGAAACCATTGAGTTTATTTCCTGTGCCTACTCTGATCATCCTGAGAGCTTCATGGACAAGCGTCGCAGCATGTAAGTTCATCTCAAAATAAATTGTATTCAGATACATTAAATTCTTATATAAAACTTGAATTTTTGCAGGTATGGGAAGGTGTTTAAGTCTCACATATTTGGGAGCCCAACAATTGTGTCCACAGATGCAGAAGTTAATAAGTTCATTCTGCAAAGTGATGCAAAGGCTTTTGTTCCTTCCTATCCCAAGTCTCTGACTGAGTTGATGGGAAAGTCTTCCATTTTGCTCATCAATGGAAGCTTGCAGAGGAGAATACATGGACTAGTTGGAGCTTTCTTCAAGTCTCAGCAGCTTAAGGTTCAGATCACTAGAGAGATGCAGAACTATGTCCAACAATCAATGACTAATTGGAAGGAGGATCAACCTGTATACATACAAGATGAGACAAAAAATGTTAGCTTTCTTTCTTTCCTTCTTATTTCTCTGTTCTCTATCCATCTCCCAAGTTTGATATTTTGTCTTCAAATCCAAGTCTAGTGTCTACAAAGACACTGAGATAGTAAAGATGAAAAAAATCTGTTCAAAAAATAGACATTTGTGAATGTTACAAATGCAAAGTTGTATAACAAGGTGAAGCTCTCATTCTCATTCTCATTAAGCTTGTTGAATTGTAAAAATAAAAATTATATTAGGTGACATAGTTATTTGTCTGGCTCATACTTGAGTTTCAAGGTGAAATAGTAGACAGCAGCTAAGATTACAAAAGTCAAAAAATTCCAGTTGTCTTTTTATGGGGTTCATAATCATTTTGCATGGATTATGCTGCCTTGAAAATGATATTCACAATTATTATGATGTTATATTATTTTTTAATATATCATACCAATTATCACACCAGATTGCCTTTCAAGTACTAGCCAAGGCATTGATTAGTTTGGATCCTGGTGAAGAAATGGAGCTTCTGAAGAAACATTTTCAGGAATTCATGTCTGGCCTCATGTCTCTACCAATAAATTTGCCAGGAACTAAACTTCATCAATCCTTACAGGTAAGTGGTAAGTCATTAATTGGATATATTTTTTTTTTATATTACTTCATGCTATGATTTTTAGCCTAATTGTTTTTTATTTTTTCAGGCAAAAAAGAAGATGGTGAAGTTAATGCTGAGAACTATTGAAAGTAGAAGAGAATGTGGAATCTCCAAAGTTCCAAAAGATGTGGTGGATGTGCTTCTGAATGATGAAAATGACAGGTTAACAGATGAATTAATAGCAGATAATATGATTGATATGATGATTCCAGGGGAGGATTCAGTGCCAGTTCTTATGACTCTTGCTGTAAAGTATTTATCAGAATGCCCCACTGCTTTGCAACAATTGAGAGTATGCCATTTTATTTTATTTTTTATTTTATTTTACAAATAAAGAAATTACATTAAAATTAGTTCCAGCACATTGTTCAGTTTCAAAATACTGTCACTCTTAATTATTTGGTTAATTAGTGGTTTTGCATAGTTACCTATAGGCCTTAATATAAAACTAGAACAACTTTTTGTTATTTTATTGTGAAAATTACATTTTGTGAAACCATGATGTCATTTCTTGTTCTGTTATTATTAAAGATTCTAAGTTCTATTCTTGGACAAATAGACAAATTGACAATGAATGAACCCTATAAAGAGAAGCAAACATCACAATTGTAGAAAATTTCATCCACTTAAATTCTATGTTAATGTCAAGGAATATCTGATTAACAAATCTTGGTAAATGATCAAATAATTTTGTTGTGGACAAAATTTGACTGAAGTGATTACTGATTAATCACTTCTTTGGTAAATGGTTCCACTGTTGGTAATAGGAGGAGAATGTGAAGCTTAAGAAACTCAAAGATCAGCTTGGGGAGCCCTTGAATTGGAGTGATTACTTATCATTACCATTTACTCAAACAGTAAGTCAAACATAAATGATATATTAAATTATATATGGTTTACTAATGTATTTGGCTTACCAAAAATGCTACTTCTATACCAAAATCCAGCTACTAAATTAGTTACTTAGTTAGTATGTATTTGTGTATAAATATACGTGTTGTTTTAATATTTTTAATGCGTATTTTGTTATATATTAGTTGTATTTTGATATACATATAGTATGGCTGCTTACTTATGCAGGTTATCACAGAAACTTTGAGGATAGGAAATGTAATAATTGGAGTTATGAGAAAGGCTATGAAAGATGTAGAAATAAAAGGGTATTTTATACCAAAAGGATGGTGTGTGTTAGCATATTTTAGATCAATTCATCTAGATGACAAAAACTATGACAAGCCTTACCAATTCAATCCATGGAGGTGGCAAGTAAGAGAACCATACAAACTATAACACACTTAGTTGTTTATTGTTAATCTTCTAGTTATTTAGCAAAACAAATTGTTGGGGTGATGACAGGACAAAGACACAAGCACTTGCAATTTCACTCCTTTTGGAGGTGGACAAAGATTGTGCCCTGGCCTTGACTTGGCTAGGCTTGAGGCTTCTATCTTCTTGCATCACTTGGTCACTCAATTTAGGTGCTCATCAATTCTCATTCTGCATTTAATTCTCTATTGAATCACTTAACACATTGAATTTACTTCCAATAAAGTAACAGAATAGTTGAAAACACAAGATACATGTCAAAGAAAATATATATGTACTACTAAATTCAGGTGAAGCCATAGATTCCACACATGTATGTATGTGATTATGCTATTTAAGAAATGACAGAATTATAGAAATGTGTATATGTACAGGGCTAGAAAGGAATAATTGACTGGTCAAGCAACCTAAGTCCATGTGTTTGTCACTTTGTCTTCTTGTTGATGATGAGAACAAGAGAAATATTATTCAAGCATATACTATGTATTTTACATAGTATGGAACATAAAAGGATGCATTTGTCTGTGATTTTGGGAGTGCAGAAAGTACCTTTCTTTTTCACATAAATTTTAGTATTGTTTAACATGTGATTGTGGTAGAGATGTTGTGGATATAATTTTATAAGAGAGACAATATTATATTATTTGATATGTTAAATAATGTGCAAATTACACAACTCCACTAAGAAAGAAACTTTATTTACTTATTGGAACTGTTTTCTTTTTCTTTTTTTGTTTTTTTAGCTTGGAGACAAATTGCATGTTGTTGATATTATTCCTTAGGTCTATAGATCATGTCTTATTGCACCATCCTCTAGGAAGATACTCTATGCTACAACTTGAGATTAGCTTGGTCCTCATAATAAACATGCAATCTTTATAGTGCTTTTTTTTTTGCTACCCTATATATGACTACTAGTTAGGAATCTGAAACTCTCTTGGTGTTTTTCATGAACAGATGGTATGCAGAAGAAGATACAATTGTGAATTTCCCAACAGTAAGAATGAAAAGGAGGATGCCAATCTTGGTTAGAAGAGTGGAATCTTAGAGAAAATCTATGTATTAATTAATTGGCAATAAAAACCCAAAAATGTTGAGTAATCAACCATCAAAATTTATCTTATTTAACATTTATTAAACCAACAAAGAAAAAAAAGACAAGATCGAAAAGAATAGCTAGGAAAGAAAAAAAGGGGGTCCATGAAGAAGGTTGGTTAATATGTACACACGTGTGGGGAACTTTCATATGTAAGGTTAATGAATTTGTCCCCTTTGCTTTTGTCTTTGCACATCAAGACAACACAAAACAAAAGGTTTCATCTTTTGAGGGACCCTCAATTAGGCATTTTACTTTTCACTAATTCTTCTTTCCCATTTCACCTTGTATGCATTTTTTTTTTTTTGGTGGTTTTAGAGAAGGAAGGGTAGATATGCTTTTTGTTGTTGTTCTTTCTTTTGTTAGCTTTTGGATTTGCTTTGGAAGAGGGTAGGGGAAAGATTGAATAAGAAGAGTAAGTGGAATAATAGTTTTGAGTTTAAGGGACCCATGTGATAATGATGAAATTCATAGGACAACTTGATGGAACTCTATACACCCCATATATAAATGTATCATTCATGCTTTTGAGTTTTGATATGGAGATTATTGGGGACCCACAGCCACAAACATTTAAGTAGCGTTTGATGGAGAGACAGAAACTGAAAGACTGAGATTGAGAGACAGAGACAGAAATAAATCTCAGTATTCTGTTTAGTACAAAGTGGGAGACAGAAATTAAAACAAGAATGAAACTCTAATTTAATTTGTACAAAAAGTAAAATTAGAATTAATTAATTAAAATGAAGGTATTTTAGGTATAAAATATTATTAAAGTTTCAATCTCTGTCTCTAAAAATTTCAGTCCCCTGTATCCTCACTTTTTGGAGGTATTGAAATACTGGAATTTTAGAAACAGAAACAGAAATTTTAGTACCAATCTCTGAGCCAACAAACATAATACTAAATCTCAGCCTCTCAGTCTCTGTCTCAGTACCTCAAAACAAACATAATACTAAATTTTAGGTATACTAGATCTGAATGAAGTAGTTTCACTTGTAACGGCGCCAAGATCATTTTGTGGGTCTAAGATTTTTACATTTTACTAGCTCAAAAAATTCTCTCTCTCTCTCTCTCTTGTACTTCTACATTTGATCAATACAATTCAGTTTTCCGTATAAACAAATTATTTGATAATCCGTTCCATTGTTATCTTTCAAATATAGGCTGAAACAATTGTATATGGTTTCAAAAAATGTGAATTTCTTTAAAACAGGTTATATAGGCTATTGAAATTTTTTGCAGTTTACAAAAGATAATATGTATTTTCTTCTAGAACGTATAATTCTTCTCTAGGTTTTTTGCAGGTTATAAAAAGTAAACCAGTTCATATCGATGTGCAGCACTTCAATCACTTATTTTGGTGAATTACATCAGCTAAAAAATATTTAAAAATTAATTTGTCAAATGTTGGATTGAACTTTTTAATTCATTTATTAGAGAAATTTCTAAGAACCAAGAGTAAGTATAAAAAAAGGCATAGTCTCCCCATACTCAATTAAGAGGTTGCGGGTTCGAGTCTCCTATCTTTAGTAAAAAAAAAAAAAAAAAAAAACCAAGGAACAAATTCTTTTTCAAGTATGTCTTTTTGGTTGTTCTATTTGTTGGTATTGATATTGGGCTTCTCTATATAGAGTTTTACTTATGGGCCATTATTTATGAAAGAAAGCCCAATATAAGCCCAATCCAACCCAACTGTTGGTCCATTATTTTTAAGAGTTTGAAACGACGCCGTTGATAAGAATTGCGGTTGTGTCTTTTGTGTTTGCCTTCCGCTGCCGCAGAGAGGAAGAACACGACCTTCTTTTCTGCTCTTCGATCACATCAGCATCACCCTACACCTTCATCTTCATCTTCTCCCTCTCACAAGGTTCGCTTTTTCCCCTTAACCTCTCTGTCTCTCTCTGTCTCTGTCTCTGTCTCTGTCTCTCTCTCTCGCTCATATTGAAATCCGATTTCATTCATCTTTTCTTTCTATCATTCATTTTCCTAGTTTCTGTTTACGTCAGCAGAACTTCGTTCATGATTTCTAAAGATTTGATATTTTCTAAAGAAATGAAATATATTATATCATATGTGTTTGTGAGATTATTATAGGTTGTTAGGTAGATAAGGTAGGGCTTACTTCAAATGTCAAG
>NC_029792.2:1130870-1143406 GCF_000816755.2 Arachis ipaensis | reverse complement strand
GCATCCCGCCGCCCTCCTCGAAGAAGAACTCGAATTGCAGCATGCCGAGATGCGTAGGGTTGTGGCTGACAACCGCAGGCTCATTGAGGACCGTGTGGTATTGCAGCGTGACCTTGCTGCTGCCAAGGAGGAACTTCACCGTATGAACCTTGCCATTGGTGATATTCGTGCTGAGCATGAGCTGCATTCCAGGGAGCTCATTGACAAAGGAAGGAAGATGGAGTCTGATCTCAGGGCTGCCGAGCCCCTGAAGAGTGAGGTTGCGCAGCTGCGAGCCGAGGTTCAGAAACTTAACACTCTTAAGCAAGAACTTACAGGGAAGGTTCAGACGCTTAATCAGGATGTTGCAAGGTTACAAGCTGATAATAAACAGATTCCCATGTTGAAGTCCGAGATTGATGGCCTACGCCAGGAGCTAATGCGTGCAAGGTGTGTGGCTCTGCTGTGATCGCAGTTCCCATATTCTGCTTCGAGCCCTTCTCTGATGTGCATTCCTGAATTTGTTAGCTTAAACTGATGGTGATTAGTTTTTGCTTTTTAGAACCATGATGGATTATGAAAAGAAGGCAAACATAGAGTTCATGGAACAAAGGCAATCAATGGAGAAAAACATGGTTTCCATGGCTCGGGAAGTGGAGAAGCTACGTGCAGAGCTTGCTAGTGTTGATGGCAGACAGTGGGGTGCTGGTATGACCTCTATGTTATCCTTCTATAGATATCTTCTTGTGTTTTATTAACTGTATGGGTTGTTAGAAAAGTTATAATTGCCTGATTTGATTTAATGGCTTGAATAAGGAAGGTCATTCAATTAGACCAATAGATGGCCTTAATAGAGTTGTATCCTCCATTTATTGATGATCTAAATAATTAAAATGATGATGTTTTGTTTTCTAATCATTTACAAAGGTGGGCCTTATGGAACACAGTTTGGTAGCCCCAAAGGGGGTTATCCAGCTCTGTATGCAGATGGATATGGACCATATGGCGTTCACCTGGTATGTGTCATCCTTAATTTATAAGTTTTAAATGTTAGGCTTCACCTTCAAGGCTTTATTCACCTCTTATATGCTTCTGTCTAGGGTGCTGTGGAGAAAGGTCCTCTGTATGGGGCAGGTGCTACTTCAAGGAAAGGACCTGAGAAGTCTCGCACTAATCGCCGTTGAAATTCAAGTGATCGCTGTTGGTGAAGAAGAGAGGCTTGCCATCACTTTAGCCCGTGTTAACACCATGGCTGTGATTGAGTTTGGCATCCTTCTATCTGTGCATGCCTCATCAATGCTTATTTTCTGGTTATAATTGGTTCGTAACTAGCATATATAGGTTTCGGTGTTGCTTTGTTTCGTATTTATAGGGAAAGTTGTTGCAATATGTCTAAGTTCAAAACCTAGTATGATGAAACTTAAATTTATCTATCTTCCATTGATACATATTTCTAGTTTTTTTATTATTGCTTTTGGCTATTATTGTTGTCTATCTTTCTTCTCGGAAAGACATGTTTTAAATAATTCATGAGATGAAATGAGGTATAGTTCCCATGTGCTGAAACATGTTGCCTGAGATTCAGTATTTGGTGGGTGATCGTGGATAGCTGTTTTAGAGGGCGATGGATACTTAAGTTGTATCATTATTATTATCAGTGCTCCTTGTTGAAGTTTTAGTAATCTAGCAATATGTTAAATAAATGGTGCTGCACAGATGGAGTGTGGATGTGTGATATTGAAATTAGTCCCATCTAGTGGGTAATTATTTCTGTCACAGCAGTCATCAGACAGAGAGGAACTTGGGGCATAATTTATATTAGGTATTCTGTTGTTTACTGAGGTGAACAAAATGAGACGTTACAGTTTGAAGGAGAATATAGAGTATGTTTCTTTAGGCTTGATGTGATAAATCTCAGTTATAGCTATTTCTAAGATTGGATAAACTTCACTGAAGAGCAGTATGGTGTTCCTCACCTGATGGATTTTATTAGGATTAGTCATTGTAGTCCTGCAACTGATAAAGGAGGCATCCTGCATAAATTTTTGGGAATATAACCTTGTGGGTGATTATGTTGCTAATGGCTGAACGAATGTAAGATATCCATTTCCTGGAAATTAAGCTCTAGGGTTTCATATTTAGTTAAGTTTTTGGGACTTTGTTTAGTTTCATTGCTGGAAAAGGTGCTTGTATTGACGGTGGCTGTAATCAAATATCGGATTTAATATACATGCCTGGACGAGATGTTCGGTTTTTGAAATATTCAACCTTTTGTTTTGTTTTCTCTGCTAAGTTGCTGGTGGTAACTACTGCTTTTTGCTGGCATGGAGGATGGGTGGTGGATGGTAGAAGCGTGTTGCGTTTGTCCAGAAGCAGTTGTTTGTTGGTGCATACGATGCCCAATACCCTATGATACTTTGTCGTGAGGAAAACCCCAAGAACAATGAAATTGGATGGAGTGAATACAGATTCAGAAGTATTTTGCACCATTATTTGGCCATGCTTTAAAACATGTTCAGTTTGATTGGACCTCGAATGCTTCAAACTATTAAGTGCTGTAGTGGTACATGTTAGAGCCTGATTTTAAACAAGTGGATTTTCCCAGCAAGATGGTAGTGTATTAGGTCTTGTACTGCTCTTGTTCACTGTTTATTTGAAGAGGGCCAGAAATTGGCTGCTGTCGATGTAGAATGAGATGTATGTTAGCTTACAAATCTGACCGGCACTAGGATTCAAGGGGTAAGTTAGTTCTATACCCATTCAACATGAAGAGTGAATCTCATACATCAGGGAGTTTCCCATTCTTCATATTGGTTGGGTTGCTGAAATCTTCATGATGCCCAAAATTCTATCATATATTGCAACCATCACTGTGGAATATCTGAAGAGAAGACTTTCAACCTGAAGTATGTCTGGAGGCGAGCTGGGGATCTGAAGCTCATAGGCAAGTATTCTGCTTATTTTATTGGTCTAAATGATGTAACAAGTATGGAACTTGCTATGTGTTACCCTTCTGATTACCATCATGTAAAGGTTTAGTATTCTGCTTAATATAAACTAGTAGTTGCACACCTGTATTAGGTCACCAAGTTCCATCATCAGATTTTGTTTCTAGGAATGTTATCTAACCAGAAAATTTAGAGTAATGTTTAGGAATCTAGCCTTCTAATTCGACTTTAAGCAGTAGTATAATATTAGCTGCAATGCATCCATTCCTACGAAATTGAATCTTCTGTATTCATATTTATTAGTTAGGTGCTTCGACAATTGAAGCTGCCTGGAAAGCTAAAGGATGCAAAACCTTCACATAGGTCCCAGTTGTCATTATCAATCTAATAGGAGTGAAAGGAAGGTTGAGATATTGGTTTGTATCTTAACAAATTGTTACATCATTAAGTCCCGCATTACATGAAGATATCAAACTCTGGAGTCCAACCTTGTTAAGGCAGTATCAGAACCAATCATGTGGCTGTCATTGTGGTGTGTAAGCTTCTACATTTTTTATGGATATGCAAAGACAGCCTTTATAAGTACTTTAGCATCCCTTTCCCGTTGAGCTAGTTTTTGAAGTGAAGTTAAAGACTCACAATTTAAGACCTACTATCATTTTGTGAAGTATGGTTGATTGCTTCTGGAATACCTGACCATCCAATTAACTTGGATGGATTCATGGCTAAAGTTGGACGCTTGCAACTTATAGGTTGAATTCCTTTCAAGTGGTGAGTTGATGTTGCTACTTCTCTCAGTAATTCATGTAGGCTATATTAATTTAGGAGCATTAACCCAGGGCTAGTAGTTACTGCTGACTTGAACATGAAGCACTCGGAGTTGGCTATCTCTAGAGTAAGTTTGAGTCTTCTCTAGAAAAGATGAATAGTCAGCTTCCCTGGGGAGTCAGAGGCTTTGGAGTTGCTTATAATGCTGTTCCAGTGTCCAACTGGATTGGAAATACCAGGACACATTTCATTATAACAAGTACTTTAGTGATTAATGTCATGAATCTCTTGAGGAGGTTTTTGTTACACTTGGTCAGGATGAAGGATGCTAACAGTCATTTGGCTTCCTCATTAGTTTCTTATAGTTTCAAGATTGCTCCCGTATCTTGTAGTTCTCATTTTATTTTGTTTCGATAAGGCTTTTCTATATGATATGGCATTAAGAGTAATGTTCATGCACTTGTCTTTTTATATATATATTTTTTATTTTTAATGTTTTCTCCCCCCCTTTGCACGCATATTCAAGTAACTGATGTTTTCTATTATTGTTGCAGATGAGAGGCTGGGAAATTTTGTAGGGGACTTTGAAATGAGGAAAACTGTCCACGTCTTTTGGCCTTAATGTTGCAAGATTTTGAGGAACAACAGTGTGTTCTTGATTGATTTTGAAATGCAAATGGGATGAATTTTCCCGTTGTGAGCTAAAGACTGGTCAATCAAGAGGATGTACTTAGATAGCTTGTTGCGTCAAGGTAAACTACATATATTAGCATGCCATTTTTGGCTGGGATCATATATTCTGAGATTGGATATGAAGCTTAGGTGGTGGTCACGGATTGTTTCGACTTACAAATGGTAATGCTGAAAGTTGTGACACAATTTTTGTCTGGTAGATGGTTCATGAATGATTGCTTCAGATGTTGCTAAATGTGGTTTCTGGAGGAAGGGATGTCTCCGTTTAGATATTTTTCAACACATGCCTCAAATTCAGGTTGATGCAGACTACTTCATACCACCAATATTTGAAGTTAGGCCAATGAATCATGCCTTAAGGTCGTTGCTATATAATCAGATTTAGCTTGAAACCTGTTCGATAGTCATTTCAACGCTTCTCCGCACTCATTTTCATGATCATGTGTTATACATGGCAAAGAACTTTACTACTATCATTTGATTATTCATTATTCCATCGAGATTTTTCATATAACCGCCACGGTTCCGTCATCGTGTGTTCCATGCATTGTACTTCCTTGGACTCAAATATGTTTCACAGATTTGATTTACTATACCTTTTGGTGCTGTTATAAATTTTTTTTTTTTTTTTAAAGTTAATCTATGAAGATAATCATTTTTTGTTTTCTATTCTTCAATAACTAGACTAATATAGCTGCAGATGAAGCATTATAATTTTATTGATGTTATGCTGAGATTTGCATGAACAGGACTTTTTGCTCGGAAATTAACTGCGATTTGATTTCATTCACTGTTAGGATTTCACTTAGAAATTCGTTTCCATATCACTCAGAGCAATGGAAAGACTAAACAATATTATTAAGTAATTTGAATTTACATCGGATGTTGTTTCAGCCCTCTTGTCAACACCAATCATCAGCAAATGTACAAGGTCTCTGCTTTTATCAGAATCATAAATTCATAATGTACATGAACACTACTGAAAGGGAAAAGCGATATATATCTTTTTTTTGGTTGAGAAGGAAAAAGGGATATACACAAAAGAATTGTTAGTCTTGTTTTTGTGTGCCCATATTGCTAAGTGGTAAATAGAGGGGGTAGTAATTTAGATCTCTTTCCTTTCACTAAACATTTTGTATCAGGAAAATAATCTTCACCATTAGGCATGTCCTCTACACACCCTTCTTGTGTTACCTTAATGGGGTATGTTACAAGGTGCACACCATCCATGTCCACAATCTCTTCATTCCTGTACACTTGCCACATTTTATCTCCTATCAACCGCATTCTATGCACACAATCCAACCTTTCCGGCTCCAAGAACAGTTCATCAGTGCTCCGGGTGTGTTCATACCACAGTGACATTCTGTATGCATGAATATCACCATGATTCATGAGTTTGTCAGACTCAGCTCCATCTTGAGACTGGTAGCATCCTATGGCAATCTCTGTGTCCCTTTGCCCATCCATGGATCTTTGGTTCACATTGGCTGATCCTATTAATATGTATAGGTCGTCCACTATTCATAGAAAGAACCAACAAAATTAAGCACTTTCATAGAATGAGCAACATAAGTTACTGTAACTAATCAACAATAATGTAATGATTTCATACCAATCATGATCTTGGAATGGACATAAACCATGAACCTTCTGTTTTTCTGTGCATTCCAGTATTGTGTTTCAGGATGTGGAGAATGTGGTGGAAGAAACTCATCTATTCCCTTCTGTTCCCTATTTGCAAGGCAGAAGAAATTCAAGTAGTCTCTTGGGTGCCCAGGTTCACCACTTTCTTGTATTGCTTCTCCAATTAATCCATACATCATTGCCATTGTTTCTCTGGTCCAATGCAGTATATCTTGAACTGGTTCACTTTCAGGAACACCTTCTGGCCACATTGGTATTACTATGTACACTGCAAACCTCTCTTTTGCTTTGATCTTACTAACCACCTTGAGTGCAATCTCAACTGGAATCAGATTTCCACAGCCACTATAACTATCTTTCTCCCACATATGGCACCCTCCAATGAAATATTGGTTCTCAATATATATGAATTTATCGGCGCGCCTAATCGCTTCCACATAAGCCTCATGTATGCTTCTCTCAACAGTAAGCTTTCTAAACATTTGACTAGCAGATACATGATCAATCGACCGGTATACCTGAACTTTCCAATCCCTCTCAGAGGGATTACTTGCAAAAGAAGGATAGAGCTTTACTAAGGTGTTGGCAGGGACTAGAAGAGAAGGATCACATTGCTTTGTCCATCTTTGCTCAAAATTTGTTAAAACATCCCATGCAGCCTCACCAGTTACACAAGCATGAGCATCATGCCATGGCTCTCTTGGCCCTCCTTTGTTGAGGCTAGCTCCTGCAATGTTTGTCTGGTAGAAGTCATGGTAATGAGATTCCTTGTCAAGTGTTCGGAACAACGAGTGTGTCTCTGTGTCGTACCGACCATCACAGAGATCAACACCACCCAAGAAGCTCAGAATCTCTCTTTCATTAGCAGAGTTGTTGGGTGCTCTGGTGTCCACAGTTATAGTTTTCTGGTGGTGAGCAAAGACTGTGGGGAACTTATGGTGTAATCTTGGACATTTTCTGCATATTACTTTTGTGTGTTTGAAGTAAGCAAAAGATTCTTCATCATGGGTGTTCATAACACCTTTGATCTTAATAAAAGGCAAAGATGTCTCATCATCCCAAATCATAATCCTCACAGCCACTCCTTCATCTGCTTTCCTCTTCAATAGTTCACCCAACTTTACTTCTCTGGCATGTGGGATTTCTGTTTGAGGATCTCTAACCTGAACAAAATAGCATGAGTGCAACTTTATCAAAACCAACATGTATATTATCAAAAATGGTATGAATGATATGATATTTTCTTATTTACCAGAATCATGTTGGGATTGAAGGACCACCCTGCAATGTAAATTAAATACTTTGCACCCTCAATTGCTTTGTAGACATCCTCCCATAGATTTCTTGGTGCTCCACATAGATCAAAAGGAGGTTGAAAATCATGTGAATGATGAGCATCATGATAGAGCTTAACTTGACAATTAGACCTCTGAGGGAATGTAGCATCATTAATCCCTTTATAATCCCCACTGCTAATTATCTTTGCCCAACTTGTCTCCAAATCTGCTGGCTTAAACCATAATATGAACCTCAACTTGAGTTGTGTGCTTGGTTTTCCATTTTCCATTAGGAGGGGGAGGAAACCATTCATGAAGCTTCCTTCTTTCAATTGCTGAGCCTTAATTTGGAATTTTCCCAATATGGAACATGATGTTTTCAGAGTGATGGTGATGGTTGAATCACATGGATGAGCACATTGAATCTGAAAAGTTTGGTTCCACACACGCCCTCTTTCTTGTGTAGTTTTTGCCATCACCTTGTTGCCTATTTTGATGGTCACAAAAGCAGGCTTTCCATTTGGACATAGACACTGTTAAAACAAAAAAAGAGACATGACAGTTATTTCAAAACTGAGAATAATGTAAATACTATATAGAATGATAGTTATCTAAAACTCACATTAAAGGGAAATGAAGGAGAATAAGGTGTGGCATCAAAGATAGTAGCTTCAATTGTTCCATGGAGAAGAGAATGCTTTTCTTCCATTACTGCCATAACCTTGTAGCAACTTTTTCACAATGAGAAAACTATCAACTTTGCTTTGACTTTTGAGGTAAACTGAATATATATGATCACATTTCATATATAAAGGTTCTATGAGGTTGGTGGTGCTACATAATGCAGATGAAGAAGCAAAAAGAAGGGACCTTAAAATGCAATTAAACTGTTAGAGGGGAGCTTGGAAAAACTTGTAGTTAACCTTCCAACAAGTTTTCGCTTGAAGCACAAGTTTCTTGAACTCAAAACACAGGAAAAGACCAAATCAATATGATGGTCAATTAAGAAGAATATGCAGAGGATTAAGAGGCTGACTTTGTTATATTAATCCAATATTAATTAATTAATTAATTAAAGCTGGAACAGTTTTGTTGGATTCAAACAATTTCGTGTCAACTGCATCACCACTAGAATTTCTAGTCGTATTAATTATTAACTAGAAAGAAAAGTATATGGAACCAACTCCAAATCAGCCAAAAATGGATCAACTTAATTAATTATAAATATAGTAATTACTTTTATATATTTATGATTTAAAATATTGGTTATTAAATATTTCACCACATTCAAATTAGGAGGAGATGTATCATTGCAACGTGAATCATGGAAACTGATTCAATTAGTTTCTGTCTCTTCACCCCCCTTCTCTCTCTAAATGCTTAAAACATGATAAATCAAAAAACATATTCAGAATCATCCAATTTACAAAGAAAAAAACATCTTAATACATAGTATAAATACCATCCATATAGAGATTTTGGATTCACCCAGAGGCATTTGGCTGGTTTTTTGCTAGAACCATCTTGGTTCCCTAGCATTATTGTAACTAGAATAATAATTTTTTTTGGTTTAATTACTCTGTTGGTCTCTATAGTTTCGTGAAATTTTCAATTAGGTCCCTACACTTTTTTTCTTTTTAATTGGGTTCCTGCACTATTTTTTTTTCAATTAAGTCCCTCTTAGTAGTAATTGGCTTAATTTTATAGGGACCCAACTAAAAAAAAAAATTGGTATAGGGACCTAAATAAAAGGAAAAAAAATATAGGAACCCAATTAAAAAAAATTTGTGCAAAGACTCAATTAAAAGAAAAAAAGTATAGAGACCTAATTGAAAATTTTGCGAAAGTATAGAACCAACAGAGTAATTAAACTTTTTTTTTTTATGAAATTGAATAGATTGAGTATCTTAATCTCATACATGGTTCACCACCATGCATGATGAATCCCAACCGTGAAGATTATGAAACATAATTCATCAAATACGTGAAGGTTTGACAATGTTGTATGTGTCACATTACTCACTTTCTTTTGATTAACATAATTGGTTGATGAGTGCCTTGCGGGATTGACAACTTATCAATACTTAAGATTCCGGAATAAAAACATGGTGGGGGAAAAAAATTAATTAAGAAACCAAAGTGTCACTGTCGTCTATTGTCTTGTTTTCAAATATGTGTTAATTAAGGAGTATATGCGAAACAAATTATGCTCTTTGATATCAAGCTAACAACTATCCATGGCGTGTGCCTTGTGGGAAACATAAAAAATCATTTTTTAATGGAAGAAAGTTGCATTTGATTTTTCATTAATTATTCTTTTATTGCTCTTATTCTCAAAATTGAAGTTTTCTAATGAACATCTTATAGTTAATTATAATAGAATTTCACATCAAACACTTTTGCCACAAATTTTATTTTATTAATTATATGTGACTGTTATATTGTCGTGACGATGTTATGTATTAAAAGAACAAATAAGTCTCTAACAAAACACGCATTTTGCAATTACTCAAAACTACGTATTTTAGTGAAACAAATAGGAGGCATTCATTGGTACATATTAGGTATGTTCTCTTTAAAAAATAGAGTAAAGTATCGTTTTTGTCCCTAACGTTTGGAGTAAATCCTATTTGTGTTCCTAACGTTTAAATCGTCCTATTTGTATCCCTAACGTTTGTAAAAGTGATTCAATGTTATCCTGCCGTCAATTACACATCATGAATGCTTTAGTTTGAGTTTCAAAAATCTCTTCTTGAAGTTAGAATACAAATGTCTGGGATAGAATCGATGATCTACTCCGAAAAATACCTCATCAAATGTTGAAACTAATTCTTACAACATTTACATAATTCACTTTTCTAGGGACATAATTGAATCTAAACACAAATAATGGATATAATATTAAAATCGAACACATCCAAGTGAGAATAATTGAAAAATATAATATAATTTGTTAGTATAATTGATAGTAGAATAACATTGAATCACTTTTATAAACGTTAAGGATACAAATAGGACGATTTAAACGTTAGGGACACAAATAGGACTTACCCCAAACGTTGGGGACAAAAACGATACTTTACTCTAAAAAATAATACTAAATTTCAAGCTTTTATAAATGATAGAATTTAGATGATAATTTATCTATAGTTGTATTAATGTAAAATTGATAGTCGAAAACTATTATATAATTTTACAAATTTAATTAAATTATCATCTAACAATTATCGATTACCAACTTCACATAAAAAAAATTGCAGCATAATATTTAACTAGAGTGAGACCCGCGCAATGCGCGGAGAGGTAGATTATTTATACTATATAGTATATTTTAATAAATGTTATATTAAAAATATTTTAGAGAAAATATTTATAATAGATTTTAAATTTATTTATTTTTAAAAAAGACATAGGTTATTTATATTAGAGTTATACAAAACTGCATTTTTTTTTTCATTTTTCGATTTGCATTAATGGCTATACTTTGTCTTTTCTTGCGGTTTTTTTGTTTGTAAATAATGAAAAAATAAATGAATGAGAATGAAAAATATATAAAAATGTTATATTAAATTTAAAGAATTTTTGACAATTAGTATAAGAGATTAAGAAATGAAGAGTAGTAAGAGTCTTAATATGTATAAGTTGTAGAATTTGAATATTTGTAACTGAAATTTTTTATAATAATTATTATTATGACACTTTTAATGTATGTTTATTGCATTTAATTAGTACTTGATGTTTCAATTGAATAATAATAGATAAGAGTTTTTTGTTTTAATTTTTTTAAAACATTTTACTAAATAGTGATTGGTTGATTTTCATCTAGCCATTTTCGGTATTAACTCTTCTGGTCTGTCATTACCACTGCAAATCCTTCTACAACAAAGAGAATAAAACATGGTCAAAGAATGATAATCCATTTTAAGTAAATTGTGGAAGTAATATTGCACATGTGGAATAACAATTTGAAAAAGAGGAACACGTAAATGTAAATTGTGGAAGAAGTACTCCACATGTAAAATAAGAATTTATAATTTGATGATGAAATATTGCAATTAATAGTATATAGGGAGCAATAATTTTAAATGCACATCAATTTTGGTTGAGTGTTGGACAGAACCATTTACAAAAGAGGAATACATAAACTTGTGCTACTTGCAATGAGTTAACAATAAAAATGTTATTATTTATAACAAATAAATAAGGTTATTGAAAATGATACTGAACAATGAGAAGAGTAAACGACAAAGTTGAAAATCTTAAGGAAAATACCTGAGACAAATTTCTTACGTTGGCGGTGTCGAATGGTGACGTTGGTCTGAGACCGCAAGAGGAGGAATGAAGTTTGCCTTGGTTTCTGCAATTTATGCAATGCGGCTCCGCCGGAGATGGATATCGCGATGTACAATTTGTTTTGAGGAAAAAACAATGGCTCATGGGACCGGAAGAGGATGAAGGAAATATGATAGGACCGAAAGAGGATGGAGGAAATAGGATCTTGGTACGGAGAGGTGCTAAGAGGGTGAGGGTTTGAGAAAGGTAATAAGCTCTTTGGTTTTGAGAGCTTTTTGTTGGGGTAAATGTTAATTTGCGTTTTTGTTGTTTTAGAAATAAGGATTGATTTAAAAAAAAGTTAATTTGTTAGTTTTTATTGTATTTTTTAGTTGTTTTTTGTGTTTTTTTTTATGTGAAAATAAAAATTGATTTGACAAGATTTGAGTGATGTATTCTAAAATTTTGCCAAGTAAACGTTGATGCTGATATGGCGTTAGTAGAAAAAGAGAAATAACTTAGAAGCAATGACCTATGTACCTACTTTTATATATTAAGAATCTAAATTTTTTTTTTTTTTTGGTAAGTGTAAGGGGCCGTAGGCCCAAAAAAAGAAAAAAAACCTACAAAACTAAACTAACTTCGGGGCAAGGAACCCCTTTTACATCATCTCTCATTAAACTAACTAAATTTTAATGTGAACAAACATCACATGTGTTTGGTTTGGCAGTGATCACATAAGGCTGTTGCCCAAATTATACGATATTTATGCCTAACCACAAATCAGTAGTAATGGGCCATCCCACTCCAAAACAAACTTGGACTTAAGAACATCCTTAAAATCTTAACACACATTGTTAACTTAAGGCCTAGGCCCAGCTTTGTGTTAATAAACCACTTTGCACCCTACATTATATTACCTGATAATAATTTTTTGGAGAAAAAATTAAAT
>NC_029792.2:1116206-1130788 GCF_000816755.2 Arachis ipaensis | reverse complement strand
TTAAATATTTTTTAAAATATATAAGTTATAATTTATTGATATAAAATTATAGATTATGTATTTATATTTCTATTATTTGAGCCAGCTCGTGAGCTTTTGGTGAGCCGAGTTTGAACTTAAGAAATAGGCTCGATTGTTAATGAGTCGAGCTGTAAGCCAAACTCAATTTTGGTGAGTCGAGCTTGAACTTGGTTTAGCTCGGCTCAACTCGACTCACTTCCAGCCCTATTTCAAATAAAAAATCAGGAACTGATTTATTGTTTACTCTAATTTTTGGACAAGGTTATATTTGATTTGCGGGCATCTATGTTGGCACTTGGCAACTAATCTAATAGCACAACAACTACTAAAATAGATGAAATTCTTCATTAACCATCAAATCATATTGATGATGATGATGGATCCAAATCACAGTTATGCACCATCACTAATTTATATCTTCACAAAAATCTTGTGTTTAGTAGTGCATGGTCAAAAAGGGAACACTGCATACTATATCATGTTTATTCATAAAAGAATTCATTAACGAAATCATAGTAATACATGAATAATGAAACGTGGATGAAGTGAGTTGTCATGTTGATGATGTTTATGCTTATTTGACCAAATAAACCAAACTTTTAAAAAATGCATAAGAAAGATTTTTTGGCAATGTTCTGGGACATTTCATAGTGGACACGTGGCTTTTCTGACTTGGTCACACGTTGTTTTATTATTTGCTTTGGGTTTAGTTATAGTCGTTACATTGCCGTCGCCTTTTGTTTTTTGATTTGCCGTCCCTACAATGTTTAAAGTGCCCTTATCCACCCAACTCATGTCCTCTCCAAATTCAATTATAAATTTCATAATATTATTGCTGATTCATTGCTCAATGTATGATATGTGACATTGTTTTATGTTCATCAGTTTGTTCAAACTTAGAACTTATCATAATCTATGAAAGAACTGTATCATGTTTCGTCATTAGAAGTTTTAAACCTTAGACAAAAATAAATAAATATATGCTACGATAACATAAAAGTTACATTAACATGTAACAATCATAAGGTAGCGTTTGTTTTGAGGTACTGAGACAGAGATTGGGAGACTAAAACTCAGTATCATATTTGTTGGTTCAGAGACTGGTACTAAAATTTCTGTCTCTATCTCCAAAATTTTAGTATTTCAGTACTTTCAAAAAATTGGGATACAGGAGACTAAAATTTGTAGAGATAGAGACGGAAACTTGAATAACATTTTATACCTAAAATACCTTTATTTCAATTAGTTAATTCTAATTTTACTCTTTGTACAAATTAAATTAGAATTTCATTCTTGTTTCAATTTTTGTCTTCCACTTTATACTAAACAGAATATTGAGATTTATTTCAATCACTAATAAAACACATGAGGGGACATTTGTATTATTGATGTAGTATTATTGTGTGATAAAAGCAACATTTAAGAGATGAAATCGAAACGGAAATGTTAATAAATTCTCCTTCTTCACAAAGTCAAGTGACATTTCCATCCTACTCAACTATAGTATATTCAATCAAGAACTCCTCTTTTCGTGGCACATGATTGTTCACATCATCAATTGTAAATTCTCCTATATATTTACAACATAATTATAGAGTATACAACACTAACAAAACCTTATTCAATTAGAGAAAATCGCTTAAACACTGCTATTATATTCTAGAGAAAAGGACAAATAAGTCCCTCACCTTTTGCCCCGCGGACATTTTTGTCCTTGACCATTGAAAAATACTTTTAAGTCCCTGACCTTCACAAAATTTGGACGGATCAGTCCCTCCGTCCAAATGCTTCCGTCAGGGACTGATCCGTCCAAATGCCTCCGTTAGGGACTGATCCGTCCAAGTTTTGTGAAGGTCAGGGACTTCAAAGTATTTTTCAATGGTCGGGGACAAAAATGTCCTCGAGGCAAAAGGTTAGGAACCTATTTGTCCTTTTCTCTATATTCTATTATATATCATATTTATAATAAAATTATTTATTCATAAATCTTTTTTAATCATCTTAAGAAATTTAATTAAGCTGTTTATCCAAACGGAACCTTATTCGATAAGACTAGTGACTAGAAGATAATTTTTAACCTGAATTAGACTTGAGGAAAAAAATCTAATTAACCAAATATTAGGATTTAGGAGTTTGTAAACTAGAGAAACAAAAGTTACAACTTACAAGTACACAACCCCAAAAGAGAATACAAATTAAAACCCCCAACTTAATCCGAAAATAATAAAAAGAAATTAATTATTAATTAGTTATTCGGATAAAAATTTCCAATGAATGATGAACCCAATATGAATAAAAGGAAAGATATCATTCATAGTCCCACGAGTTCAGCAACTATAGCACANNNATTAATGATTCAGCGTTCATTCACCATTTTCCATTTTCCATCAGCACGTTCTCTCTAAGAAAAATCCCCAAAAGCTGGTCAATATCCTTCGTCGTCTTCTTCACTTCCAAGCTTAGACACCGATGACGACGTACGGAACCATCCCAACCTCCTCTTCTCCCTCCTCAAATCTGGAGTTCCTCTCACGCGCCAAGCAGCGGATCAAGGAGGGTCTAGGCACGCGCCGCCCATGGAAGCTCATGTTCAACCTCCACTCCTTCGGTCTCCCATCTGGATTCTCAGACGCGCTCTCGCGCGTGCGCACCAACATCGCTTACTTCCAGATGAACTACGCCATCGTCGTTCTCCTTGTTCTCTTCCTCAGCCTCCTATGGCACCCGATCTCGCTCATCGTCTTCGTCGTTCTCATGGCCGCGTGGCTCTTCCTCTACTTCCTCCGCGACGAGCCACTCACGATCTTTGGCCGCCTCATCAGTGACCGCGTCATCCTCATCGTCATGTCAGTGCTCACCGTCGTGCTCTTGCTGCTCACCGGTGCCACCGCAAACATACTCATCGCGCTCCTCGTCGGTGTGGTTCTGGTGGTGGTGCACGCCGCGCTGCGCCGGACGGACGACTTGTTCTTTGATGAGGAGGAGGCTGCTGGATTGGTACAACACCACCACCATCATCACCCTGGTGTTGCTTCTTCCTCTTGAATTTCATTCTTCTAAGTTGTGATTATGATGAAGAGATTCATATTATTCTAATCTTTGTTCTTTTTGTTGTTGGTTATTGTTCACGTTGTGGTGGTAACTTGGTGTTGATGTTTTCAATTTTCAACCATCATTTTGTAATTTGGTTTATTGTTAGCGAAAATTTTTAGATTTTTTATATTTTTCAAAATGTTCCTCTTTTTTATCCCCCTTCAGATTTATGTTTGAATTTTCTTTTTTTAAATTTTCCTCTTTAGGGGGTTTGTGAAGAAAGTTGCAATAATGCTTGGGAGAACTTCGTTCAGCTTTGATTTATTTTATTTTATTTTATATTGAATTTTACTGCAAGATATGAAGTATGGACTAAATTTAATTCTCTGTTGCGGGTGGGTTTTAGTTTGGAAGTAGTAGTTGAGATAAAAATAAATTAATTAATTAAAAAATAATTCAACGAGAGAAACAATAGGGGTCCCTTTAAATAAAATTGACACAAAGTAGCAATGATAAAAGTATTCATATGTGATGTTTGGTTGGTTGGATTTCATCTCTAAAAAATCATACCTAATTAATTATTTTGCTCAATTCGGCATTTTTTTGGAAGGTAATAGATAACCAATATTTTTCTTTTCTCAAAGTTTCCTTCAACGTTGTTTGTGTATTGCAATTTAAACAGCCATAACCTTAGATCTACGAGTAGCTCCATTGAAGGTGGATCAACGACCAAGTCAAAATCCTGTTTTATCCTTGTGTGATGTTTCAATTATCATCAAAATGCAGCATGAGTCCAAATTCTAAAACTAGGCAGGTGATTGAAACAAAGCTTTATAAATATCTACAAAAGTTCCAAAACATAGTGCCTGTTTTTCCTCCAATTACTTCGTTTTCTTATCCCGGAGGCTTAGTAAGACATTTACGTAAAGGAACATGCCAAAACATTTCCCCCAAATCCGTGTAGTTAGACGCATTGAAGATATGAATAAAATCAGGGTGCCAAGTTTGGTCTCAAATCCAAACACCAACATCTGTAGTCTGATCTTGACATGGCATATAGTTCATCTGGTGTGAGGTTACTTACTTTCTCGGATTCCCAACAATCGGACTTGCCTATGTTGTTATTGGAAGTCAATGTTCCATAGCCTTCCTCCTTATGAATTTGACCTCGAATTCTCTTATATAGTCTCATCACAGAAATACAGTCTTCATATGGATCATGAGCGCCGCTTTGGATATCATAACTGTAAAAGCCAAAGCCCTACATGAGACAGCTTAAAAATTGCATAGGATCTGCAATTCCTAGCTAATGATGATATTGTATCAACATAAAACTATATAGTCTTTCCAAGAATCTATCATGTTTAACCTAGAGCAACTAAATTCAGGCGCAATGTAAATGCAAGATTTTAAAAAACAGAAGGCAAAATGCGGAAGAGACAATTAAGACTGAAAGAAACTCAAGGAAAAAGTTAACTTGCCCTAGATATGTTCGGGTAAGATACTTGAGCGAATGGCTAACCAAGTTTGTCTTCATCAATGGTCGATACTTTGCAGTGTCCCTTCACACAAAATATAGGCATTGGCATAAAGTGAGATCAAGCATCTCAAAAAATAAAAAAACTGCTGCCAAACTAAAAATATCCATTCAAAGAATAAAAATATTTAATCAACCTAGCATAATTCAATGTAAGATATATATCCAAGCAAATGAATAGGATGGAACATGGATCACAAAAATCTAGCTCATTTTTGCTAAAAGAAATTATTGCTGAAGTAAATGATAATTCAAAAGTGAATTCAACAACAAACCTGATAGCATTTCAACATACAAAAATAATCCTCTTTTTCTTTTTCTTTTTCTTTTTTTTTTTTGGGAGGAGGGGGTGGGGGTCAGAGAATAAGCCTATTATAATAAAGTATGATATTTGGAATGAATTAGCACAACATAAATTTCACTCTACAAAGACCTACCTCAGCAAGTGTTTGGGATAATTCAATTTCAAGCAATCAAAATCGTGTTCTAAGTCATGCCCCACAAGAAGCCTGGCCTTCCCCCCATCTAGAACTTTGCCAGTGGATTCTCCGTTATATAGAATTTGCAATACATTTTTCTGAACCTCCTTCAGTGGCATAGCATTTCTAAGATTCTCTTCAGTCAACCCAGTTATATCATATCTGAAAATGTAAAGTGAAGTCAACTCCAATGCTCTTGGATCATTTTTCCACCTTTCTCTTGGATAGAACAGGACAAATACCATACAAGTTTAATGTACCTGTAGTTAGTAACAGGGATTATTGGCTGTACATATGTGTGGAAGATTAAATTCTCGTCTTCGTCAACCAAGCATACTCTTGCACAAATTTCCAGCGTTCCATCACTCCCACCACCAACCATTTCACAATCCATTGCAATTGCTCTAGGACGTCCACCAGCACCATTTTCATCATAGGAATCTAGATCGTCAATTTGGGAGCTTATATAGGGCATTGCATCGGTTCCCTGGAAAACAGCTTCATGCCAAACATAAACATCCACACAAAAACATAAAATAGAAGACAAAGCGCATTGGTCGCTAGCAGGTTTTCTTTAGCAGGTCGTGGTTAAAAGTACAGATAACACATTTTATTTGATATAGGTGCTTTATGCTGCCAACAATCAACTTACCATAGGAGCAGGGGAAGATAAGCGGCATGTTTCTAAATGCTCCCTGAGAGATACGGCACTATCAAATATTGACAAGCAAAGTTGACAACCTTGTTGAGAGAAAATTGTTGCACAAAGTCCTTTTGGCAAAGGACCTACAACATAAAGACGCGAAGGGGAATAAAAAACTAAAAGCGGGGAGTAAGATCACAAAAGCAATTACACTTGAACTTGCAATGGATTCGGAAACTAACCGGTAAGATGCTCCCTGAGAGACTCAAAAGATTTGCAATGCTTTTGACAAACCCCACATCTCGGCTGATGAAGAGAGTGGTAAGAGATTTTCATGTGCTCAATAAGATGCTCCTTTTTCTTGTATTGCTTATAGCATGCCGAGCACTTGTGTCTGTAATTGAATGAATTACGCATTCTTTAAACAATTTAAGATGATGTCACATGCTCTAACATACATAACCCTCCTCTAGTCTCTTGACATATAAAAGATCCTATCATCTATTAACTTTTGAATTTATAAGCACCACAGAACAAAGCATGCTTTAGAATTATATTAGAATTCTAACATAGAATACATTATGTTAATCTAACTTAACTTTGAATAGTAAGGGGAAGATTATTCTAGAAGATACTATAGGCAACATAAACAAGCTGAAAAAATGAATCGAATATTCCTGCTAGCTAGCTACCTAATACTTTTACTAACAAAGAAGCGATCGTGATTATGGTAGTTTACATTTAATTAAGTATCTAAATAATCGAAAACACGCACACATGCATACACATAGAACAGAATGAAATGATTGAAAGAGAAAAAAAGTTTTAAGTGTTTAACCTTTTGGGTGGGTTTTCAGTTTCAGGAGGTTCAGCTTCAGAGTCCATTGAGTTTGCGCAAAATATTACCGTATTCTGGAAATGAAATGAAGAAGAGGGAGTGGCGAATCAAATGAGGTTGAAGAAGATTCACAGCGAACCCTAACCCAACGGAGTAAGAAGATTCACTGCGTTATGCCGTCACTGTTTCTTAATTTCTTTTCTCCCTTTGTTTGTTGTTGACTCTTTTTTTTTTTTTTTTCTCTCCTTTTCTTTGGTGTGGAGAAAAGTTAATTAACTCCGTTTGACTGGTTGTCTAATATATATAAATTTAAGTTTTTGATACAGTAAAAACTTACCTGCAGGCGATTTTATGTGAAGTTGATAACTAATAGTTGTTAGATAAAAATTTAGTCTATCGACTCTCAATTATCAACTTCATATGAAGTAGACTGCACCTGAGTTTCTACTTTTTGATATACGTAATATATCAAAAATTTTAAAAATTTTATTCAAATATTTTTTATGATATTCTTAAAATAAGATTTTGAAATACATTTTAGCAAAACTAAAATTTATAATTAATTTATTAGCAGTGCAGAAGTTTTTTTAATTATTTTTTAATAAAAAATTTAATTTAAATATACTATCAATATAAAATAATTTTATACATACATCTAATTACAAAAAATGAAATGGACAAAAATAACTATCTAAAGAAACATGTGATTAATTAAATGACTGTAGAAACAATTAAACTCAATAAATACATAACTTTTTAGTTTTTGTCTCACTTTAATTATATATTTTTTATTTTCGAAGAATAGAAGTAATCATGTGTATCTTTTAGCCAATGAGTTATAACTCAAATGGCATAATCTCTCTATACTCAATTAACAGGTTGTGGGTTCGAGTCTCCTATCTTTATTAAAAAAAAAAAAATCATGTGTACCTTTTAGGAACAAATAAGTATCATAAACTTTTTAGAAATTAAACTAATATTATGTGTATCTTTTTTAAAGATTAACTTAACATGACAAGTTTTTCTTAAGATTAAACTAATCTTTTGTGTATTTTTTTTAGAGATCAAACTGAAAACGGTTAATTTACTCTTTAAACAATTAAAACATTAGGCAATTGATGTAACATACACCACACATCTAAAGACATTTCACATTCTCACTGTAAAATTGGAAGACATTGTAACTGTACCTGAAAAAGCACAAAAGGCTGCTTCTACTTATTGGACACTATCCTAGTTTCCTACTATACTGTACAGATCAGAATACAAGTACAAAATTACATGACATTCTTAAAACAAGAAAATATATCATCTTTATGTGGTGGTGGGAGTGGTAGCTGTAATGTAATTTGTGTCCATGATCATGTCACCCTCCAGTATTCTGAGAACCTAATACAAACAAAAGAGTTAGGATTACATCATGTAGCTGATTAAATCAAAGTAAAACTTGCTTAGAAACATGATGGTTTTGTTCACCTGTGACATGCGTGGTCTGGAATAAGGATCTCTCCTCATGCATAATGAAGCTGCATGAAGCATGCAATTGACCTCATTTTCTGCATAGTTATTTCCCAATCTCGGATCAATTAGTTCCTCAATTGCATATTCTGCTAGCAATGGTCGTGCCTTCATAATACAAGTTTTCATATTAACATTTATACTCTTGAAATGATGCAAAGATCTTAGACATAATATAAGGTGACTATTCACATGCAGTTGTCTTCGTCTGAAGATAATAGTTAAGAAACGTTAGGTGATTTGATATATTTGACTAAACTAAACTCTTAAAAATCATCTTTGCAAGAAGACAACTGCACGTGAATTTTCACCAATATATTAATAGTCCTCCCTTAACTCACCCATTCAGTAAGACATTGCTGCCCCTTCGGCCTGCTAAGATCGACAGCTTTTCGTCCGGTAACAAGCTCCACCAATACCACCCCAAAGGAGTAAACATCAGCCTTTTCTGTTATTTGGCCGCTTTGAGCATATTCAGGAGCCAAATACCTAAAAACAGAACAGAATATCAACAAATTAGAGCATAGTTAGTTGCATGTTTGTTATATTACAATGACAAGTTAGATGATGAAAAAATAATTACCCAAATGTTCCAATCACTCTAGTTTCCACACCAGTGTCTCTATGTTGCTGCCACCTTGCTAGCCCAAAATCACCAACCTTGCATTGCACAATTCAACACAATGTTTTCATGAAAAAAGAAACTGCAGAGGATGATGTACTAAAGGTCTTCCTTTTCACCTACCAGTGGCTCAAAATCATGGGTGATAAGAATGTTATTCGGCCGCATGTCACGGTGGATAATGCAGCCTACTCTGCACTCCTCATGAAGATATCTCAAGCCTCTAGCAGCTCCAACGGCAATTCTTTGACGCGCTGACCATTCTAATGGTTCCTGTTTTTTCCCTGAAAAAATAATGTCAGTTTACAATTATATGAACTTAGCATCTAGAATTACTTCAATAAGTTCAAACCAACTCAAAAGTTAGAAGCAGAAGCAAGTAAAATTACCATATAAGTGAGTGTCCAGAGATCCATTACATATGTACTCATAAACCAGCAACCTTCTCTTATTCTCAATACAGAATCCAATGAGCATTACAACGTTTCGATGCTGAGCACAGCTGAGGACTTCAACCTCTGAGCAAAATTCAACATCACCCTGAGAACTAGCCAGTTTATGCTGCTTCACAGCAATGACTTGTCCATCAGGTAAGACCCCTCTGTGAACAGAGCCAAATCCCCCTTCTGCCAAGAAATTAGCTTGAGAGAATCCACTCGTAGCGAGTTCCAACTCCGCATAGCTGAACCACCTTGGAGGTTTCCCAAAAACAGGAGCCTTGTGTTGGCATATTGAACACAATGGAGGTGGACCAGGTGGAGCATTTCTTGATAATGTTATTGCTTCTCTTACATTTCCACTCAAATCCAACTCATTCATATGGCTTGAGATCTCCATTTCAGCTTCTCTTTCTAGCCTTGAGAACTTTTCCATCAAAGCTCTAGCTGTGGATGTTTGATTCTTGCTATGGCATCCTTCTTCTCTGCATTGAGATGATTGTTTGCATAAAAGTAAATCTTTGATCCATGGTTGGAATCTCAAGGTTGCTGAGGATAGGGACAACTTTTCGCTATCCGAGTCTGAACTAGCATCAACTTCTTCATTTCGTTTAATAGTTTCCTCTTTCTTTGACTCACCATTATTCATCTCAGAAACAAAGAATGGTGAAGTTCCAGGATCAGAGCTTGAAACAGATGAAGTACCGGCTTCAGTCGCAGTAGAAGGCGTCCCTACATCTGGACTACTAGTTGGGGTGACAACTGCTCCTTTTATGGAACTCAAAGAATCATTCTTATTCTTGGCTTGTCTTCCAAGCTTCCCATCTTGCTTGGAATGTAATGGAGCTGCTTCTTCAAGATCCTTCTTTTGTGATCCATTCAAATTCAACCGGAGCACTTTCGCTTGGGATTGTTTCATAACAACAATGTTGCAATGCAGCTCTTCCATACACTGCTTTTCTTCTTGTTTTAGCTGCCTGCAAAGAAAGCACAACCAAAATAAATACCAAAAGCAAAAAACTATCATCTCAGATCAATAAAATTGTAAATTAAACCAGGAATTGAGAATTCATCAATTTTGTTATCACTAATTACTTGTCTAATACAACCCAATTGGCTTGGGCCTTTCTAGCTTCTGCAGCCACTGCTCCACAAGGTGATCCAGAAACAATTTTAATCTTGACATTTATCTGTTGAACAAGGAAAACAGTTTTAAAATAATGATACTGAAACAGCAACAAAGATGAACCTAACAATACATACATCAAAGGATTCTAACCTTATTTGGATCATAGATGTCATGGAGCTGAAGAATCATCTGAGAGAAAGAATCAGTAATCTCACTCTTCTGCTCTGAACTAGTTGGAGAATGAGATTTCTTTTGAGTGTTGGCACAGTCACCAGCAAACCTTGGAAAACCCCATAATCTTCTTCCTGCATATTTGCACAAAAATATTCAGGTAAAAGATACCAAACAAAATAGCTATGTTTCAAAATTCTCAATCAACAATAATAACAACTTGAATGCTAGAACCTGTGAGTGCCACATAGGACAGCATCTAAACTATTCAGTACTTTGTAAAAGAGAAGTATTATCTGACAAAAAGGAAAGAAAGCACAGAAACAATGAGCATATGGAAGCAAATAGAAGGTTTACCAAAACTTTGTGAAGAAGGCACAACCACTATTAGTGTAATGCAATCCCCAGGTTGAACAACATGAGTCAGAGACCAAACAAGTGCTGTCTTTGGAATTTCCTTTGATGCCTTAACAGCAACAATAACCTTCTCAGCACCATCTGAACCTTTTTCTTCCTTCCCTCGCTTATGCTGTTCTCGACTCATCATCACCACCACCACCACCACTACCACCACCACCACCAACAATCCCACAAAAGCTATAACAGGTTTCAGTGAATAACCATCAAAGACATGTATTTGTATATACTAAACAAGAAGTTGGAGAAGCGTATCAGATGAACATGATCAAATTCACTCCTTTGGCCCCACCCCACCTTTTCAATCATCAAGCAATAGCAGAGAAACCAGTAATAAGACCTTTTTAATCAAATGCAAACAACTCCTCTTTTTAACTTCCTCATGAACTTGCTTTTTCTTCACTCAAGAACAAGATGGTTTCTGCATGTAGCTAGGTTCCCAAAATAGTATCAAATCCGTGAAGAATCCATGTGACCCTTTTGGCTCAGAAAGCAACATGCTGCATTCCCCAGCTCACAGTGCAATGTAGATTTCAAGTGTGAGAAAAAAGAAATCCATGAAGATTGAAAAGCACTGCTCACTGAACCAAAGAACATGCCTTTTCAGTTTTGCATTGGCTTTGCCTTTGAGCCTTCAAATCAACCTCCAAGTCAAAACATGGATCCAACTAGCTGGATTTACTGTTGACATGACCTTAGAGGAACCCCTCTACACCAAAAGAAACAGTAACCATGAGTTTCAATTGCCACTGATATGACTTAAGATAAAGGTTATTTTAGCTCTCTGAGCCACTCAAAGTTCAGTACTAGTTTTTTCACTCTGCACAGTCCCAAATGTCATTTCAATTAAAAAGTAGAAAAACAGTGATTTGGATGAATGAAGAAAAAGAAGAAATCCAAAACAATGTGAGAGACAAGCCACAAGAAAGAACTGGTACCTGACATCTTGTTGGTTTAGAAGATACAGAAACATAATTTGGCAACTATCAAACAAAGAAGAGAAAAAAGACACTAGGGATGAGATCCAAACCTTTCTTTTTCTCTATTATCATATATTGTTTTTCTATCATTCTACTCTATTGGACATTGAACATTAAGCTAAAAAATAAGAATATAAAACAAAGATATCAACATATCATACACTTTTCTGTTTAATATTATTGTAGTAAACAAAATGAAAACCCTGTAGAGTCAAGCTCGTAACAGTTCCTCATTGGGAATAACAAAACTTTATATGATTAAAAAAGAAAAAGAGAATAACAAGAAAAAATATCCTCAAAAACCAGGCAATGTGAACATATGCATGAAAACTAAGACCTTCAATGAGCTCAAGGGGTTGTCTTGTCAAACACCCTCTTTTTTTCTTATGGTTCATTCAACTTTAAACTTGCAAAAGCTCAAAGCTTTAACGTAAATGCATTTGCTTACTTTGCTACACTTGCACTTCCAGCATCATCATTTGGGTAGTATTAACGCCATGGCACAGAATGAAAGGAAAAAGAAAATGATGAAAAGGGGTTGTCAAAACCAAAACCAAGCACAAGGGAATGGACCACCATGAAAAGAAATGAGACAAAGTTTGGAACTTTTAACAACCCAAGTAGCCCAATCCTCAATGCAAAGAGAGAAAAGAGAGGAGAGTTCTTTTCTTTTGTGACATGTGAGTAGTAACCAATGGAGATAGAGACATATAGAGAAGTGAAGAGAACACAGATAAAGATATTAAGATTTTTTTTTTTCTTAAGAATAATTGCAAATTTAGGATGAAACTGAAAGTCTGAAACACAATGGTGTTCCAATTCTGCCAAAGGTTCATACATGTGACATCATGTTACTTGGGAGGCAGAGAAGTAAGAAAGTGAATCAGAATTTGTGCAGAGCCTAACGCTATAAATTGGCCTCAACCATAGAGCTATCTCACATTAATAACTCTGAACTAACCATTTTCCCTTATCTACATAAATACTTAATGGGTGACATAAAAATTGAGATTTTCTCTAAATTCATTCTCTTAACAGATTTTATCAATTAAATTATTTTTTCAAAGATTATAAATTAATCATATTTATCTTTTAGTTATTCCATTAATAATTTCTGTCAACTATTGATAATGTAAAATGTTAACTAATAGAATACAGGACACATAACATGTTCGATTGGACGCTTCGACGCTGACCAAATGTATTTATGAAAATTTATTAGTTTAGTCGCTATGTCATTTTGGGAATAGAGTTTATATAAGGTTTAATTACTCTATTGGTTCCTATAGTTTCGCAAAATTTTTAATTAGGTCCTTATATTTTTTTCTTTTTAATTGAGTCTCTGTACCAATTTTTTTTTCAATTAAGTAATTAAACCTTTATATAATTGAGAAAAATAAGTAAAGTAATAAAATTTTATAAACATATTTGATTAATGTCCAATTAGACATATTAGGTTAATGTTCAATTAGACATATTAGGTCTAATATGTGTTGTCAATTAACATTTTACAATATCAACTATTAAAAAAATTATTAATAAAATGATTAAATGACAAATATGATTAACTTTTAATTTTTTGATAAACTAATTTGATTGAAAAAAAATTTAAAGACAAATTTAAAAAATATTTTATTTTTCAAAGATTAATTTAATTGTTTACCTAATTTTTAATAGTTTGAATTAAAGTTATAACATATGGTCTCAATTTTTTGTGTATGTGTGGTTTCTGGTTTTCTATGTGATAACTTCAATTGCTGCTGAAGTTGGTGATCCATGTTCCATGATTTATGATTAGTTGTGAATTGTGCATGGACTTCACGTTTGGCCACCTTCTAACTAATTTTGTTCTGTTCTTCATATATTATATACTTCTATTAGAATCATATAATATAGTCACATCTTAATTAATTATGATAATAATAATAATAATATCTTGTAGCTTTATAGTTAGCATCATCAGGCTTTCGCATTCAGATCAGTGATACATACTAAACAATTTCCAGAAGTTTTAATTAGATTAATACGTTGCAACATGATGGTCCAGCTTTAATTTATACTGTCATATATTTAATTGTGACATTAAAAAATAGAATGACGTTGAATAAACACTTTTGTAAGCTTATTAGTTATTAATCAAACATGAGTAACCTACTTTACAATAAAGTAATACATAAAATACGAAGAGTTTGAAAACGGCAGAAGAGATCTGAAAATTAAAGAAATTATTCCATCAAAAAATAATTAATAAACTTTGAAACGATATGACATGAATGCACGTTTCCTTCTTTCAAATGAATTCATAATTCGTAATATTATATTTATTATTTTTTATGTACAACAAATTCGATTCATCTAATTTAATTTCAAGAATTGTAGTTATGTTTTTTTAATTGAATTTTTTAGTTTTTCAAATATATTATATATGTTAAATATGGATATTAAAGAAATGATGAATTTAATTACCACTTAATTTTTTTAATATACTTTTGAATCTTTCTATCAATTTGGAACTATCTATTTGTTTTTTTAGCCCCTAGCTAAAAATCATGCATAAATTAAATCATTGAATTATGGCTAATTTACTACCATTTACCAATTGAATTGACCTTCACAATTCAAAATTGAGGCACATGGATCAAAAAAACTCCAAACAAGTACTGTATACGATGGCAAAATTGATTTAGATTACAAATTATTATTATTATTATTATTATTATTATTATTATTATTATTATTATTATTATTATTTTTATT
>NC_029792.2:1107083-1116173 GCF_000816755.2 Arachis ipaensis | reverse complement strand
TGTAATAATAGGGAACATGTTAGGTACGTCAAAAATAGGGCAATTTACGCATTTAAATTGTTTGATTCCCAATATTACGTAAATACATTGTTTCAGTTTTTAATACGCAAATGCATTGTTTCTATATTTTATGTAAACCGCTACTACCAGTAGCGGTTTACGTGTGAGTGTGTGTGTGTGTAAACCGCTACTGGCAGTAGCGGTTTACGTGTGAGTGTGTGTGTGTAAACCGCTACTGGCAGTAGCGGTTTACGTGTAAGTGCGTGTGTGTAAACCGCTGCTGGCAGTAGCGGTTACGTGTGTGTGTGCGTGTGTGTAAACCGCTACTGCCAGTAGCGGTTTACGTGTGATGGTTTGCCTATATAAACCGTGGTTGCAGCCGCGGATTATGTGTTTAGAAGGTTTGAGGAGTTTTCTAGAGAGAGGAAATTGTAGAGAGAAGTCAGAGCAAGTTGTGAGCGGGCCCGAGGTTCCTCAGCGGCGACTTCTGGCGAGTTATCATGGCAGGCAGGAACCTGTACCGACTGAACGGCGTTGCGCATATTGCCGGTTCTATTGGTTTAGGACTTTTATGTTTTTTATATTTGGATGACTGTTATTTTGGGTACTTGTTACTTTATGTTTTATGCCCGTTGGACCTTATATTTAGTCTTGTTGGAAGGACTTTTATATTGTTCAGTTTTTACATTATGATTATGTTGAGACAGTCTATTCTTTATCGATCTATTAGCTAAAATGGAAATTAAGCACAATATCTCTAGAAAAGTGAAACACAACTACCGATATTATCATTAACAAGACAAAACAAAAAGACTAAAAACTCATAACTGATAAACGAAAAGACTAAAAACAAATAACTTAAAACTCATAACAAGCAGACACGTTTGTTATCACGGAAACTACGACAAACGAAATAAGTAAAGATAAATCTACATCCCACTAGTAGATCCTCGCTAAGGGCAAACCCGTCGGGTATGACCGGGCTGCCTGCACAGACCACACCTCTTAGGTCGGCTGGTGTCGGCTTTGTCCATGTTGTTGCGGATGCGGGTGGACCGTGGTCGTCCTTCTCTAGCCCTTCTCATGCCCGGATCGGGTATAACCGTCGGCCCGTCATATGGTGGCCAAAGCCCCTTTGGAATACATGGTGAAAAGGACATCTCATACACCTTAAAGACCTCAGACATGGTGTACACCTCATCAACATAAGTTGCCCAATCTAGGCGTGACTGCGCACAGCATGCGAGGGCATGGCAGCAGGGGTAGTGAAGCGCCTGGAAGTATCCACAATCGCAGGTGTGATCCCTCAGAGAAACCCGATAGCTACCCAAAGAGAATTTCCCGGTGGGAGTCGTCTCAGCCACAGTATAGTCAAGCTGATGCCTATCAAACACTGTCACCGTGAAGCACCTCGATTCCTTCAGATTACGCTCAATGGCCTTAACTACTACCTGTGAAAACCGGTGCCCGGACCCTAACTGTGCCTCTGCCGTCTGCCCACGGACAACAAACAACTCGGCCAACCGGAGATATGTCGACTTAACCAGAGACGTCACCGGGAGATTTCTTGTGCCCTTTAAGACAGAGTTCACACACTCAGAGATGTTGGTGGTCATGTGACCGTATCTTCTCCCACCATCCTTATGCTGTGTCCACCTCTCATAAGGCATTTTGTTTGCCCATTCGCACATGGCCGGGTTCTCCGTCCTCATTATATCAAACCAATAGTCAAATTCTGCTTCCGTCTTCGCATACGCGGCATTTACCAACCACCTCCGCGCATCCTGCCCCTTGAAAGTGAGGGCAAAATTTGCAGCAACATGCCGAATACAAAATGCCCGATAAGCATGGGGGGGTTGCCAACCACTATCGGGGCTCTCTAATGCAGCCTTGATGCCGTTGTGTCTGTCAGAGATCACGAGAATACCTTGCTGTGGAGTGACATGCCTTCTAAGGTTCGATAGAAAGTACGACCAAGAATCTGCGTTCTCTCCCTCCACGAGTGCAAACCCAACAGGCAAAATGTTCGACTTACCATCCTGTGCGATCGCCAACAACAACGTCCCGCCATATTTGCCATACAGGTGTGTGCCGTCGATGTTTATCAGCGGCTTACAGTGGCGGAAAGCCTCAATACACGGAGGAAACGTCCAGAACATCCGATGAAAGAAAACTCTATCCTCGTCAACTTGGTCACCCACCCTAACCGGGGACGTCTTCAGTAGAGCAACAGAACCTTCCATCGTGCATGTGACCCCAAGGATCCACCGTGGTAGATTAGCATATGACTCCTCCCAATCGCCATATATTTGCGCTACTGCCTTCTGCTTCGCCAACCACACCTTCCGATAACTAGGCATGAATCCATAAGTCGCCTCCGTGGCCTCTTGCAACACCTTAATAGACACCGACGCATCAGCTCGAACCAATGGATAGATTCTCGCACAGATAACATGATAATCAAGCTGCTTGTGGTCGCTTGATATCGATGTGGCCATACACGTGTGCAGACCGTTGTACCTCCTAACCTCTCATGTGCCCTTCCTTTTCCGCATGACTATCCGACCACGTGCACCCGTTACCAAACTCCTTGCATCTCCCTTGGTATTTCAGGTTGTCGGACTCCATAACCTTGTACTCAACTCCACGCCGAATACTGTAATCCTTCACACTCAACACGGCTTCCTCTTTACTCTGGAAGGATTGGCCAATCTGAAATTCAGACATATTTGTCCCATCATGCATCCCCTGCCCCTCGAATGTTGCATCAGCATTCTGCTGTTGGCCGATGGCTTCCAAGTTCAAAGAAGAGAGGTGGGGAGGGTACTCCTGTGTTGCAGAACCGGAACATCCATGGGCTGAACGTCCGTCTCTTGGAATATCATCATCACTGTCCCCACCAATATCGAGAGGCTCCTCATCCAAATCATCGTCAAACAGTGCATTCTCAACCCGATCCGGTCCGGCATCGCATTCAAAATCAGGAACAACAGGACCAACATATGCATGAACAGCCCCAGCACGTTCGGGCTCCGGATTCGGAACTGCCACTGCTACCACAGGCATCGATGTTGAGGCACCACCGGCTGGGATCGACTGAGGATTAGGGGCCGATGCCCCTGAGCTATCCACACCATCTTCCAACTTTGCAAACAGCTCAGTTACCCTCACCTCCGGAAAACTACGCCTGCAGTGAAACAAGACATGCAAGTCTTCATCCGACCCGATCACGAAGGTCTCATATCTCACACCAGTTGAGACAACATCAATGGAAATCTTGTAAAATAATTTTTTTACCCACTTCGTCCCACACACACCGAGCTTCCGTAATATGCTTTGCTTAATCTCCGCCAACGTATTCGAAGATCGGATAAAAACACTAAGTGGTTCTCTATCTGTAAATTTTACACCATGCCTTTTGCTCTTTTGAATTTTTCCAGAGCAGTGAACCAGAGCCACAAAACTATCCTCTCCCTCCATTTGTGAATAACACTCTACTTCTTCACATTTGGTCCCTCTATGGTTTATATAGGCAGCCCCATTCAGACACACACACGTAAACCGCTACTGGCAGTAGCGGTTTACGTGTAAGTGCGTGTGTGTAAACCGCTACTGCCAGTAGCGGTTTACGTGTAAGTGCGTGTGTGTAAACCGCTACTGCCAGTAGCGGTTTACGTGTAAGTGCGTGTGTGTAAACCGCTACTGCCAGTAGCGGTTTACGTGTAAGTGCGTGTGTGTAAACCGCTACTGCCAGTAGCGGTTTACGTGTAAGTGCGTGTGTGTAAACCGCTACTGGCAGTAGCGGTTTACATAAAATATAGAAACAATGCATTTGCGTATTAAAAACTGAAACAATGTATTTGCGTAATATTGAGGATCAAACAATTTAGTTGCGTAAATTGCCCTCAAAAATATATTAGGAGTCACTTAAATAAAGATGGTAAAAATGTCTTTTTTTTAAGATATTTTTAAAAATTAAAATTTAACACATATAATTAATTAAATTGTGATATTTTTATTAAAATTAAACCAGAAAAATTAGTTTAGCCAAAAAATTGATAAATTAAATTTTGAACTGATATAAATTAATATTTTTTATAAAAAAAGCCTCTTAGGTAAACTCAACTTCAAAAGGTAACTTAACCCTGAACATGACTATATATAGGTGCGTCTAATATGAATTCATGAAAATGTTATAAAGTTACTATCATAAATTATTAGATAACAAGTGTAATTATGCGTGAAATTGAAATTATAATTTTAAGTTATTTTGTTAAAATTAATTTAAATTATAATAATTTGATTAATAAAAAAGTAATGAGTTATGTATTGTTTATTTTTTCTTAATTTAGTGTTAATTGTATTAATTTTAAAATAGTTATTAACCGATTTTAGTAATCTACTTTTTTCAATAAATCAGACATATATATTGGATGTGACCATAAATAATCTAGTAATGCTTAAATCCACCAACAAATTGTTATAGGTGTAAGAACATATTAAAATCAGCTGAAAATGAACACCAAATTATTAGAGAATTTTAATGTAAAAAGTTCTCCAATAAATAATAAATAATTTTAACCCACTAAATAACAATTTAACACTATCCTTTGATGCCTGCAAAATATACTTGAAACAATACCATATCAATGCTAGTATACAAAATTATATAATTAACGTAATTATAAAATTGTTTATCAGGAGAATAAAATAATACGAATTTTTATGATAATTCTAATATTCTCAAACTATAAATGTACAATAAGAATGCATTACCTATTAGTACCTAGAATTTGTCAATCTTTTAAATTGATAATAATAAATTTTAATAATATTACCTATATTATTTTTTTATTAATAATAAGTGTATCATTGTAATTAACTAATTATTTTTTAGTGAGAGTACATAAAAAGTACATAGTATATAAGGTGTAATAACTCAACAAATATTTCCAAAAGAAAATTTTTCATTCTCTTCAACAATGAAAAATAACTTATTTTTCTCTCTCTCTTAATGCATTATGTTCATCAAACCATCAACACCACAACTTATATGACTACTTTATTGATATACTTTATTGTTCACCATTCTTAAATTATAGTTGAACAAAATATTAAATTCCGAAAAATTTCACTAGCCCAGACGGTGGTGCAGTTGTAGTCCTCATCCGCTCCATTGCGATTGTCATCCTCATCTGCTGCCTTACGGCTGACATCTGATCCCTGTCGCTGTTCCCATCCCCTCCCCTGAGGGTGTAGTCCTCGTCCCTAAAGAATGCCATAACCGAAGCACTATTGGCGCCATAGCCACTGTTTGCGGCTGCTGCACTAAGTATACAGCCTACCATACTCGCTAGAAATTTCTCCTTGGAAGAAATTTCAATTGAGACGTACGCATACTTGTTGTCTAGAACATTAATATAGATCCAGGTCCCTATTCCAAACTGATGTAATAAAATCCATTATCTCACAGACGAGCTTTCAGTCCTTAGGATGGAGTATATTCTGAAATTCGAACAGAACCGAAAGAGAGGGAACTGGAGTTTTGAAATGCAACGGAGATGGTTGAACAATAAAGTGTATCAATGAAGTAGTTATACAAGGTGTGATGTTATTGGTTTGATGAATTAGAATGGACTAAGAGAGGGAGAAAAATAAGTTCTTCTCATTGTCGAAGAAAATGAAAAATTTCCTTTTAAAAATAATTGTTGAGTTATTACACCTTATATACTATGTACTCTTTATGTACTCTCACTAAAAAATAATTACAATGGTAAGCCTATTATTAATAAAAAAAATTCTAGATAACAAATAAATTAATAAATTTAATTAAGAGATTTCGTTATTACCTTTTCATTATAAGCTCTCAAAAACTTCTCTATATACCACGTTCATCCGCAGACCATCTTTACTCGTTATTCTTGCCTTTATTTTTCAAATTTTTCATTACATAATCTACCATAGGTAATATTGTTGATAGAATGGTATGTGGTATGAAAAATAATAAACAAAAAAAATACTATGTCTGATATACGAATTTTTTAGATGATAAATAATTGTTACAATTCACTATTACACTCTCATTGTATGCGGTAATAATTAGCCAATATTTTTAATGGAGATACCTGCTACAATTAGGTAAAAATTATGCCATTATCTTTTATTAACTTTTATGATTAATTCAATGGAGATACTTGCTCATTATATATGTTATCTACATTAATTATGTGCCAATATTTTTAGAAAAAAACTAAAAGAAGAGATATATAAATTGTTCCTTGCAAGATAAAGCTTCTGAAATGTGATCGGCTATAAGATCCGTCAGGGGCTCGGAAGTATTTTCCTCGGAATTGAAGACCTCGGCGTGAAACCTACAAAAAGGATTCTGACGCTCAAGTTAGTGCTCGGTAGTATAAACTTCAACAAGCAAAAGTAAAAATAAGGAATTTGCAGGGTTTGGTGCTATGGAGTCGTTTTTCCTAGCAGCTTGTGATCACTGTTTTTCACTTGCCCCAGACGAGGTTTGCTCGTCTGTTTAAACAGACCGCGTAGTAGAGGAAGGTGGACGTTTTAGTAATGTTCGGCTTTTTAGGGTTTGTTACCAGGAATCAATGTACGAGTTTGGTTAAGTGCGAGATTCTTGGCACTTGTGACGTGTTTGACCTGTTCTCGGTTGTGAGTTTTGTTAGCCGATGATATCGGTAAGGTACATAAATATATATAATATTGTTGCTTTATACGAAGTAGATATAAATTGCTACGTTTTTTTTATTATATTATACAACTTAAAGTTATAGTATCATGTTATTATTAATTATAGATACTTGCTATAATTATATCAAATTTAATTATGACTCTAAATAAATAAAATAGATAACAATCAATATTATTTTAGAAATTTTTTACATTCAATATTTACTGTAAATATAAAAAATAAAATAACTAATGAATAAAAATATGAGTAAAAAATAAAATATAATAATTAAAATTTAATTTTTTAACTAATTAATCTTGTGTCCATACATCATCATCATCATCATCATCATCATCATCATCATCATCATCATCATCATCATCATCATCATTATCCACTAATTAAAGTGAAAAATAAAAAACTATATAATTAATGAACCATTATTAGAATGAGTGAGAATTATAGCATGAATTATTGTGGATACAACTATCTACTAATAAAATTGTGGATACAACTAATTATTGTAGATACAACTATCTACTAAGAATTAGAACTATATCAATTAATATAATTAGAATAAATAAAAATATTAATGATTGATAATTAGTTTAATAATGCATTGAATATTAATTTGATATAATTATAATAAAGATATTTTCTTAAAATAATATAATTATACATTATTCATGAGATAATTGTAATATAATTAAAATAAATTCACTTGAAAAAAATTCATGTGTAATCTTCATAAATTACAGTAATTTCTTTATTTATGTATATGTATGTATTAATTTTGTTAAATAATTTTAAATATTTTCTTATTTATACATACATATATATTAATTATACATAAAATATTTAAATCACATATATTAAATATTTTTTGTTATAATTATTTTCTTATATATATTATTCCACAATGCGTGCAATAAATTTTTATGTTTGATATCCATATATAGCCTCCAATTCCAGTCTCATTCATACGCAAACTGTATACAATTTTTTTTAATAAAGAAATTTTAATTTTTCGTTTTGTTTTCTTTCACGTACATTTTATTTTTCCTTTAAATAGTGATATTTTAATTTTTTTTTGTTTTAAGTACACTTTTATTAAGAATTGCATTACTAATCTAAAATACAAAAAGAGAAAAAAAGGTGATATATATCCAAGAAAAAAATAAACTTAAATATTAGAAAAAAGAAATCTTATATTAAAACATTTAAAAATAACATATCCAATAAAAATAGTCGTAATATATAAATTGAGGCAATAATTTAAATTTAAATGAATGTAAAATGAATTTAATCAAATACTAATATTAGAACTAAATTACTTAAAAAATATTTAATCTATTCTAGTCCTTAAACACGTATAGATTAGAGTCATTCTCGTAATGACAACCAACTGAAACATCATAAGTTTAGACATTTAGAATTCGTGCAAATTCAGACCATCCTCTTGTTAAATAAGCTTCATCATCTGCTATCCATGCAATACGGCAAGATATAGAATTGCCACACCGAGAAACTAAACTGACCCTTATTTCCCTCAATGGCATTGCATTGATGCAAAAGAAGGCGGATAATTTCTGAATAAAAATCACAATATGTTATAAAATTATTTTAATAACGAAAAACTTAAAATAAGAAAATTTAAATATATTACCAATCGTTGAAATTGTATATCCAAAGTTGACACGAATTTAGCAAAACTGAATTTAAACTAAGGGAATTCAATCTCATTATGTGCTTCATTTCGAAGATCTCCAAGCAGACATAGAAAGCATGGAGGGGATGGAACTTGAACTTGGCTTACAAAGCTCCATGGAAACAATTCCTCAATAAAAAATCGAGCTTCTCCCAAGAAAACTAATTTTACCCACATTATTCCATTAGGTTAGTCATAATATGTGAGTAGATCCAACCATCCTTCGATAAAATAGAGTTTACTGCCTCTTATTTGGACACTTACATCCATGTAGTTAAAATCCGAATACAACTCGATGGGGTATTTCATAGATGTGATGCATTGTAAACGATTGCGGTAAAAGACAATCGCACTGGAACATTAGACGAAAAGAATAAGTTGGAGTAAGAACAATCATTAAATTATCAAAAGAACAATATAATAAAATGAGTATATAAAAAATAATAGAAAACGAAGAATAATAAATTTAAAGAAAATGAGTTGACTCTCAGATCTAGACTCATGTACCACAAAAAAATTCTATATATAGACTTTATTTAAAAAACTAAATATGTAAATTAGTTATTATTAAGATAATTTTTTATTATTTACGTTAGTTATACATCATATATTTGTGTTGTTAAAATTATATAATTTTATCATATCATATCATGATTAGAATTATTATTTTTTTATTATGAATAGAATA
>NC_029792.2:1104610-1106991 GCF_000816755.2 Arachis ipaensis | reverse complement strand
GTTTTTCTAAAATAAATTTAGAAGAGAGAATAGTGCTTTCATTTTAGAAGAAAAATGAATTTATGAAAAATTGACACATCACTTCAATTAATTAGGAAAAAATACAATTTTAGTATATTAAGTAGAAGTATATTATTATTATTATTATTATTATTATTATTATTATTATTATTATTATTATTATTATTATTATTAAAAATATTTTTGATTAATAATTAATAAGTAGTTTAATAATGTATTAAATATTGATTTTATATAACTATAATAAAAATATTTTTCTAAATTAGTATAATTATGAATTATTACTTAAATGCTAATTATAATATAATTATAATAAAGATATTTTCATAAAATAAACTTAGAAGAGAAAATAGTTCATTCATTTTGACGGAAAAATGGATTTATGAGGAATCGACACCTCACTTCCATTAGTTGGGGGAAAACCCAATTTTAGTATATTAAGTAGATAAGTAGATTTGATATATTATTTTACTAAATTATCTAACTATTTGTAATATCTTTATATATAAAAATATTTTTATAAAAATAGTCACGTATATATTATATACTCTTTTAATTTAATTTTCTTAAGAACATGCATTGAATATATATCATAATTTATATTCTATACTTCCTTCAACCATGTATAAAGTAAGCTCAACTGTTAAAGTACATTGTATATATTTAATAGTATACATATTTTTAAATGGTGAATACAATGAAAGTGACATAGAACAGGGTGGAGCCATAAAGAGAGGACCCTAATAATTCATGCCCATGGTGCTGTGAGCAAAAGCCCACATGCCAATGACAATATTGACCCTACAAAAAGCTAAATGGTTATTGTCAAATGTCAATGTCTCAATGATCTATGTATATCCCTACATCCACAAACCTACGATACAAATACAAAATTCACACACAATGACATAAATAACACACCCAAAATTCTTCGAGCATTGTGTGATCTAATCTAATAATCAGTTTATTCTCAAAGTTCATCACATGCTCAATGATTCAAGCCCTCTTGAGTGGGCCAATTGGAATCTCTATGCTCAAATGTGCGACATATATATGCTGATATGCATGCAATTTCACGGTAGAAAAAATTATAAAAAATATATAATATATATTAATTAAAATCAACAGTTAAATTTATTAGAATACTGATTTTTGGTATATTTAAAAACTTTCTTATCAATTTTGTTTTTCAAAGATTTTAAGTTAGTTATATTAGGTATCTTTTGTTTTGAGGTACTGAGACAGAAAGACTGAGAGATTGAGATTCAGTATCATATTTGTTGGTTTAGAAATTGGTACTAAAATTTTTATCTCTGTTCCCAAAATTTAAGTATTTCAGTACCTCCAAAAAGTAGAAAGACAAGGGACTAAAATTTTTAGAGATAGAGATTGAAACTTTAATAACATTTTATACCTAAAATATCCTCATTTCATTTAGTTAATTTCAATTTTACCCTTTGTGCAAATTAAATTAGAGTTTCATTCTTGTTTTAATTTCTGTCTCCCACTTTGTACCAAATAGAATATTGAGATTTATTTCAATCTCTGTCTCTCAGCCTCTGTCTCTTAGTCTCAGTTTTTTTATCTCTGTCTATCCACCAAATGTTACCTTAGTGCTTCTATCACTTCCATTGCTAATGACATTAGAGTTTGTTAATATAACACATTAGGTGACACCACAACACACACCCAATAACCCTAATTGGAGGCTAATATGATAAGTTTATGAAATTAGATCAATCAACCCTAAATTAAAGGATTTCAATGCCTCGAAGTCCTCTCAATTAGATTTTTATTTGATCTAATTTCATATTTCGTAGTCAATTCCAACTTCTACTAGTATATGTTGTATTATCACTTAACATGTAATATCAACAAACTTTGAAGCCATTAACAAAGAAAGTGACAAAATGATTAACATGATTAATTTAAAATATTTAAAGAACGAATTTGATTAAAAAATTTTTTTAAAGACCAACTTTATAAAACAAATGATCTTTTAAGAATGAATTTGATTATTTACTCAAAGTCAGATATATTCCCATACTTTTTCGGTAGAGAGAAATTACTTAGTATTTATTAAATATATAATATAAGAATTTAATTTCATGTATGAAAACACAAAATTAATTATATATTGTTACATTAATAAAAATAATTAATATTAAAATTTATTATTCAAAAAAGTATCTAAATACACATGTGAATATGGTTAAATGATCATGTTAGTACATCAAAAATTAAATTCATAATATAATTTAATAAGAAAGATAGTATACAATATAAAACCTTAACACTTAATAATCTATCTAAAGAGAACGTATTAGATATAAAAATATAAATTCTCTTTATTTAAACCG
>NC_029792.2:1101225-1103882 GCF_000816755.2 Arachis ipaensis | reverse complement strand
TTAAAAATAAATTAAAATATATAATGATTAATTTTAATAAATAATTTTATTGTATAAATAATATTTTTATTTAATAATTAAGATCAATTACCAAAATCACAAAAACACTAATATTTTTGGAATACTTAGGAATGCTTGCAAAACTATAAAATCTCTTGAACCAAATCCTTCTTTTAAAGCTGCTGGGGAAGGGCACTTGGAGAGGAGAAGAGGGCCTTTATTGCTGCTACCAACAATGCATATTGAAATTGCTTTGTGCTTGTCAGATTCTGATAGCTTAATGATACAAAGAAAAAAGTGAAAAGAACGAACCATGCATGGCAATGAAATAATTGTGCAAGACTACTTGTCCCATGAAGTCTCTTCTTTAGCCTTTACAAACTGCAAACCCAACAACATACATCAAATCTTGTCAGATTATATATATCCTTTTTTTTTTTTTTTTTGGGTTTAATATAACTTTTCCCTTTGCTTCTCTTACTTACTTTCATAGTTCATCAGCTTCTAACTAATTTTATAAATTGGACTTGTCATTCCACTATAGTAAAGCTTCTGAACACACAATAAAGAAAGTATATTGGGCTCACCATAAAAAAAATATCGATTTTGGGATTGGGATTTTAACAAGTGATTAATTTTTCGTTGACTAAAGACGAAAAAGAAAAAGTACCAAAAAAAAAAAGGACGAAAAAGAAAGAAATAGCACATAGTATAGAAAGGCTTAGAGTGGGGTTGAAGAGAAAGAGAGAGAGTGAGTAAGAGAGAGGGGTTGAAGATAAAGTAGGCAGAGCTACGTAGGATCGGATTTTCACGAACTAAGCTCAAATTCAAGTCAAGACACTTTTGTCATATAGAAGGTATCTATGTATAACTTTAGTTTAAGACTATTATAGATACAAATGTCAGCATTTTTATTTGTGATAGATATAAATAGTCATTTATTCTTTGTTTAAAAGATGCTTCTGATAAATATTTTTGAACAAGTATAAATATTTTCACCGCTATGTCATTAATCATGGACAAAAACTATTAAAAAACGAATTTAAAAAATAAGTCATTTTTTAAAAATTAATTTAACTATTATCCTGACATAGAACTCTCTTTCCGCACAGGCAATACGCAAACCCTCAAAACCCAAAAAGGCCCAAATCCAAACTATACCGAGGCCAACCGTAATGAAACCCAAACTAGGCCCAAACCCAAAAAAGACAGAGTAACAATTCACAATTGCACACCACACCACAAAGTCACAAACCAAGCCAATCCCTACCATAACCATTCATTCACCCAACAAACTCACTCTCATAACCTCTTCCCTACCTACCTTTTCACACTACACAACACAAAAACCTAACACTAACACATTACACTTCCGTTTTCTTAGTGCCACCTAGCTCCTCCTCCTTCTTCAATGGCCGCATCTCTCACCTTCTCCAGGCTCCTCACCTCTCCCACCACTACCCACTCTCTCACCTCCGCCGCCCTCTTTCCACCCAAATCCCTCTCTTCTAAACTCCCCCTTTCCCCTTTCTCCCTAAAATTCAACCACTCCAAACCCTTCAAACCCTGCACCTTCCGCACCCCATCCTACGCCACCAAATCCACCACAATCTCTGCCACTATTGCCGTCGGCGACAAGCTCCCGGAAGCGACCTTCTCCTACCTAGACGACGCCGGCGAGGTTCAAACCACCACCATTTCCGACCTAACGAAGGGCAAAAAGGCCATCCTCTTCGCCGTCCCGGGAGCCTTCACACCAACCTGCTCGCAGAAGCACGTTCCGGGATTCGTGGAGAAGTCAGCGGAGCTGAAGGCCAAAGGCGTGGACACAATCGCGTGTATCTCGGTCAACGACGCATTCGTGATGAAGGCGTGGAAGAAGGACCTGAAAGTCAACGACGAGGTTTTGTTACTTTCTGACGGTAACGGAACGTTCACGAAGGCCATTGGGTCCGAGTTGGATCTGAGCGATAAGCCCGTTGGGCTTGGTGTTAGGTCAAGGAGGTACGCGCTCTTGGCGGAAGACGGTGTCGTTAAGGTCTTCAATTTGGAAGAAGGTGGTGCCTTCACTTTCAGTGGCGCTGATGATTTGCTCAAATTGCTTTGAATTTGTCTTCTTTTTCTGGAATTTTCGACATAACCGAGGTATTCCGCTGTTTACGAGTTTTTTTTTTCTTTTCTTTTCACGATGTGAGTTCTTCCTGTATCTTAGGATGAAGGCTTTTCGATAATAATAATGTGAATTGAAACCCTACCAGAAAAATTTCGCAATTTTTGGCTAGTAATTTTGAATGCGTTTAATGAACAGTGTTACCCCAAATTCGCTGTGGGGACTCCGGAGATGGGTTTGGCCGATAGCGTTTTATGTGATGAAACTTTGGTTATCCCGTTATATGTTCTAACAAGAACGAGTAAATGAAAAAACTAGACGGTTACTTAAGTTATCAAGACTAGTAAAGTTGTTAATTTACTACTAAACTGTTAAATTATGACAATACAAGCATACATTAAAGAACGAATTTAAAAGATGCTTCAGATAAATATTTTTTAACAAGTATAAATATTTTCACCGTATTTAAAATGTAGTTACTTGTTATTGACATAAATGGATGTTTCTCATAGAAGTGTAGTAAGATATCTCTCGTTTATTTCGAAGA
>NC_029792.2:1097939-1101219 GCF_000816755.2 Arachis ipaensis | reverse complement strand
GCCGTTTTAAGTAATCTACGGAACAGTAGTCTATATTAAATAAAGAGGCTCAACTCCTTTAAAGCTTAAGCTGTTGGGCTTTGGAGGATTTTCTTTAGCAATACAAAAGACAAGGTTTTTTTACCATATGACTTTTTTCTGTCTTCCATATTACTAAAGAGTATACATTTTATGCCAAAAACATTTAAGTTGGTTTCCAAATAATCTGTATTTGAAACCGGGACGGGTTGGGTATGGAACTTCTGTATTGGGATCTGGGCCAGGTTGTTGGCCCAGTATGCTGACCCAAAACAGAATTTATTCTTTTTAAAAATTATTGAGATTTGAGAATGACTGTTCTGACTTCTGAGTTCTTAGATAAATTAATTCTCCAGCTTTTTTGCTTTAGACGCATTTGATCCCATGGATGATGGATGTGTGTATAAGAGTCCATTAATCCACTTGAATTTCTTTTATCCACACACATCATACTCGAATATATAAATATTCTATATCCTCACTAAAATCTCCTAACTGATGACATTAAGTTTGAAACACAAAAACAAGAATACAAAGAAAGCAATGGTTAAAAAAGTAAGCTTGATGAAAGATTAAAAAAGAGTTATATACGTATAAAAAATGTATGTGAAATTATTGATAAAACTGTGAAAGAATAAGAAAATAAAAGAAAAGATAAAAAAAATTTTATTGATGGTTGAGTGATTGAATTGAAAAGTATGAAAGTAAAACTCCTACGAAAGATAAGATAAAAAGATAACATAAAGATAAGAAAAGATAATAAAACTAAAAATTAAAACTGAATTTATATATTCTGTTGCGTTGAATTTGTGGGTCACAAAACTTTTTTATTGTCGTCCTGGATTAAGATAAAAGAATAGTTTAATAATTATTTCGAAAAATGGTGAATGCAAAACAAAGAAATGCGATAACGAAAATTAAAAAAAAAAAAAGGACAGCATATGAAAAGTTGGAATGAGAAACGAAAAAAGATAATAATAAAAATAGGGAACGAACAAAAAAAAAGAATGCTAATGAAAAAGGTGACTAAGAAAATAAATATAATTAAACTTTTAAACTATAAGAGTAAGTTGACATAGAAAGGATTCATAAAATCCGTTTACTTCCTAGTTTTCTGGGATATACTTTCTTAGAAAAAGAAATGTGAGAATAAACGAATATCTTACGATATTTTAAAAGATAAATTAAATTAAGAAATCATATTTTAAAATTTAAATTTATTAGTCACTTATTTGTTGAAGAAGTATTACATTGAGGGTTGATTAAGCATTAACTAACCAACATGATTCTATCTTTTATCTTTTATATTTAATTTTTAATTCTTAATTCTTGATTTATCTTGAATAAATATCCCACAAAACCAACAACCACTCCCTCTCCTTCTCCTTCGTCTTCAAACTCTAAAAATTTCTGAAAAATATGAGGACGATCAAAAAGTTTTTCTTGAGGCAGTACTACTCTCTTTGGCCGTCACCATTACTATTATCATCGTCACACATGAATTTTAACTACGGACATGGTATCAGAACTTTGATATCCTCCTTGAAAAGGATACATAAACAATCAATCATCAATCAATAAAAATTCTCATTCTTTTCTTTTCTTTTCTTATTCTTTCACAATTATATCATGGTATCAGAGCCAGGTTCTCCTTCTCCCTCGTCTTCAAACCCTAGAAATTTCTACAAAACATGAGGACGATCAAAGAGTTTTTCTTGAGGCACTACTACTCTCTGTGGTTGTCACCATCACTATCACCACCGTCACACATGAATTCTAACGACGTAGAGAATCACAGGAACAGCGACGTCGCCACAAAACAAAGGAAGATCAACAAAGAGGAGGGGAGAGGCGAGTCATCCTCGATTTCCTCGTTCATATGCGAAATCTGCATTGACACTAAAATCGAAACAGAAAATTTCTCTATGACTGGTTGCAGCCACTCATATTGTACAGATTGCGTGGTGAAGTACGTTGGTTCTAAACTTGACGACAACGTGACTAATATCCGGTGTCCGGTACCCCGATGTGGTGGTTTCTTGGAACTCGACGGTTGCCACGAGGTTCTGCCAAAGATGGTTTTTGATCGGTGGGATAAGTTGTTGTGTGAAGCTGCTGTTGTTGAGAACGAGAGCGAGAGATTCATGTATTGCCCCTTCAAGGACTGCTCTGCCCTTATGATCGTCGACGATGATTCACCGACGGAATCAGAATGCCCTAGCTGTTATAGGCAGATCTGCGTCACGTGAGAGGCAGTTTGGCATCATGGGAGCACGTGCGAGGAATTTGGGAGGACAGATAATGAATATAGAGTAGTAATGGAGGTAACGGCCAGGAACCAGTGGCAGAGGTGTCCAAACTGCAGGTTCTTTGTTGAGAAAAAACGTTTCACGTGCAATCAAGTCCGTTGCAGGTGTGGACACTTGTTCTGTTACGGCTGTGGAAATAGTTGGGATTTCACTTGCGAGTGTTATCTCACCACCTTCGATACTACCCTCGAAAAAAATCATTCTTTAAATACTGTTCTTGATTCAGTCTTTAAAATTATTTTAATTTTTTAATTAATTATATTTTTTATTTAATTTATTATTATAATTACACCCTCAATCCCCCAACCGGATTCTGGTCTGTTATTCATATTTCTCTATCTTCCAACTTCTAAGTGTGTTGTTTTATCACCAGAGAATAATAATAATTTATCTTTTCAATACAACAATATATAATGTCCATTCCGTGCTTCTAAGCATGATAGTTCATCCATTCTCTAAGCCTTAACATATATAATGTCCATCTCAATAATAGATACAGGTTAATTGCTTGCACCTGCAACACTCAATCCTCAATTTATTATTATTTTTCTTTTTATAGCTCATTTTTTGTTAAGGAACTCTATAAATGAATTTAAAATGAATTATTAGAACTTCAAAAATATGAATATAATGCAGACTGCGATAGAATTACTTAGAGTCTATCTTCTATCTNNNTCGCCGGGTGAGGCGCGTGCGAGTGCTGACCTTGGCAGGGCGCCGTGGAGGAAGCTTCTTCGTCTTTTTTACTGGAGATGAAGAGACGAGTGTGAAGAGAAGAGAGGGAGATACTAACAAAGAAAGAAGAGATATGAAGGTTGGGTGTAAAACCCAGAAAACAAAGAACAAGTGATATTTTTTTAGTATTTTTTAGATTTGTTTATTTTTTTTTTGTATGAATGATTGATTAGGGTTTATAAAGGGATGAATAATTTTGTTAAATGTGTTAAATGTGA
>NC_029792.2:1083403-1094000 GCF_000816755.2 Arachis ipaensis | reverse complement strand
TATAAAAATATTATTTATATATTAAAATTAATTACTAAAATCAGTTATTAATATATTTATATAAAAATATATATAATTTAATTTATTTTTAATATATATTTATATTTTAATATATATTTTATATTAATAACTGATTTTAATAGCTAATTTTAGTGTACATGTAGCGTAGTCATACATTTATGTATATGTATGTATCTTTTTTCCTCTAATAGTTGTTTTGATCTCATTACATCACTATCAACTACTTGGATCAACATAAATATATGTTTGTTTAGAAATTAATTGAAAAAGAAAAAAGGGATCAAATTAATGTGTAGCAACCTCCTCTTGGCTCTTGGCTCTTGGCACATCCTCAACCACTATAATCCATCAATAAATTCATATATTTTATTTTTCAATATTAAAATTTTCACCATTTTTGTTTTTTCCTTCTGAAAAGCATAGTACCCATCACGAGGTTGAGATTTGATCTCATTTCAAACATTTGTCTTTATTTGCAATTTGTGTTGTTACATATTTTTCTTCAATAATAATTCATGACTTAAAGAATCATGGTCCCAAGGGTAAAATTGACCTATCATATTTATATATGATCATTTCTTTTTCAATTGTTGTTGATTAGTTAATGGGTTTATATGAACAAAGAAATCATGTTAATTTTGATCCATGCCCATATATTAATTAATAGCTAGCTAGATCTATATTTTTTGTTTCATAATTACTTGAATATATAGTGGTGTACCATTAAAGTGATTGTGGTTCCACCTCACCTTCATTATCAATATCTTTTTGTTTCTTTCTTCATCTTTAGAGACAGAACAACCTATGATACCTTAAACTTAATTTTCAATCCTTTTATATATTAATGACTGATTTTATGGCATTTTAAAAATTAATATTATATCTAATTATTTTTTGTTTACAGTATCTTTTAATCCGACAAATCAAGAACTAATTCGTCGCACAGATCTAAGTTTTATTTAAGGTCTGTCATTGACCAATAGGTTGCTGCATACATAAGGCGGAATCACTACAAGGAAAGAGAGTTATTTTAACATAATCTTTTTTAACAGCCATAATTAAGTGTAAAAATTAATATATATTTTTGACAAATATTGCAAATGTCAAATTTTTTATGTTTTCTTGATGAATAATTTGACCGTAGAAAATTACTCCTCAATTTTGACACTCGTTTGTTTTTAATTTACTCCACTGTTCCTCTTCTTCTTTAGGCTCCGTCAATTTTGGCATCACACTACTCTCAGTTTAGGATCATATTACTCATTATTTATCTTCAAAATCACAGTTTATTCTTCGATTTCAAGATCTCATCTCATTCTTTATTAAAAATTTTTATTAAAAATTTTTTATGGTTAGTAAGTGTCAAAATAAATAATATTTTTTACGGTTAATAAATATCACAAAAATATATTCTCAATTTTTTTTAACAAATTATTTTTGACAGCCAATATTTATTAAAATAAGATTTAAACTTTTTAAAAATTACTTATATGTTAAAAATACTATTTTTGACAAAACTTTTATTAACATATTTTTCATAGTTAAAATAATATTAAAATTTATTTTTTTGACGAATTTTAATTTTTTTTTATACATATAACCCTATAAAATAATCTGTATTATTGTAGTGTTTAAATGTGGCATTAAAAAATAGAAGGAAATTAAATAAACACTTTCGTAGGCTTATAATTAAACATGAGTAACCCACCTTACAATAAAGTAATATATAAAATACAAAGAGTTTTTAAATGTATCCTATTGTTGTTTGAATAATCTTTTAACAGTTAATTTTAATTAATATTAAATTCTTGTATTATTTTTATTTGTTATTTTATTTTTTTAAAAAAAATTATTATGCTTATTTTTTTTATGTTAGTTATGTTTATCTTTTTCTAACAGAATTATCTAAAAATTTTAGTTGTTTTATCCTACAAAATATGAAGAGGTTGATGATCCAGAAAATGAAGAGTTTGAAAACGGCATTAAAACAAAAGAGACTATTTCATTAAGAAATAATTAATAAACATATGAAATGCATACACGTTTCCTCCTTTTAAATGTATTAATAATTCGTAATATTATTGTGGCTATGATACCGTTGGCGTGGGAGCGGATGATAGTCCTAATTATGAGGGCAAAACACCATAATAAGCCAACATCACTTTAAATTTATGTATATGAGCCAGAAGGAAAATCGATTCAGCAATAAGTCAAATGGTATTTTAATGTAATTCGAACCAGGCCAGTTCGAACTGCATTTAAGAATAATAAATCGAACCAGGCCAGTTCGAATTAGTAAGAAAGGATTGTTGGTAAATCGAACCAGGCTGGTTCGAACTAGCAATGTATGTAATTCGAACCACCCTAGTTCGAATTATAGGTAAGTTAGGGTCTTCAAGTAATTCGAACCACCCTGGTTCGAATTACTAGTGATTGGGCTATATAAGGAGTTCGAATCAGCCTCATTCGAACCATTCTCAGGTTCCCCTACCCCACCAAATCTCAGAGAAAACGACCCAGATTCTCTCCGACAAAGACCTGAACGGAATACTCTGCTGATGGGGGACGATCCGGCACGGTTATATCGCTTGGACGGAGTCGCCCATATAGCTGGAGTCATCAACGAGGAGGTTAGTACGGATATAACTTTGTTCTACCGGTACATGTGAGTTAGTGGTTTTGCATGCGGGTTAGATGGTGGTTTATGTTAGTGGTTTTGCATGCGCTTTAGATGGTGGTTTAGTTTGTGGTTTATGTTAGTGGTTTATGTTAGCGGTTTATGTTAGCGGTTTATGTTAGCAGTTTATGTTGGTGGTTTATCTTAGTGGTTTATGTATGTGGTTTATGTAAGTGGTTTAAGTTAACGGTTTATGTTAGTGGTTTATGTTAGTGGTTTATGTTAGTGGTTTATGTTAGCGGTTTAGTTGTGGTTGTTTAATGTTAGATCTTTCATGTCCGTGGTTTATGCTGGTTTCTTATGTTAGTTGTTTATCCTAGTGGTACTCGTTCATGGAATTTTAAGCGCTTATATTTGGTACGATTTTTTATGCTTTATCAATTATCGTGTTGATTATCTTTGTCACTGGTAATTAAGTTGGTCCTAATAATGCGGTTCATTTCTTTCGCAGCCTCAGCGATGCATCAGGAGCATGCGGCGGCAGCAGGGCATGGTCCTCGATGACAGATATGTTCCGTACCTACAGATGGCTGGTCTTTACCATCTTGTAAGGCTGAACGATAGATGGTTCCGGTTGGACGAGGCCCTTGTCAGTGCGTTTGTCGAGCGATGGCGTCCGGAGACGCACACGTTTCATATGCCGTTCGGAGAGTGCACGATCACACTCCAGGACGTGGCATACCAGCTGGGTTTGCCAGTGGACGGGCGTTACGTCAGCGGCTGCCTATCAGAGTTCCATATATACATCGAGGGGGGCCGTCCAGCCTGGGTTTGGTTCGAGGAGTTGCTTGGAGTGGTACCTCCTCCTAGCCAGGTTCAGAAGTACGCGGTCAACTGCAGCTGGTTTTAGGAGACTTTTGGTGAGTGCCCGGAGGGAGCTGATGAGGATACTGTGCGTCAATATGCCCGTGCGTACATCATGATGTTGTTGGGCACGCAGCTTTTTGCGGACAAGTCCGGCAACCGCATTCACATCAGATGGCTTCCGTTTGTAGCTAGGCTGGAGGAGATGGGGACCTACAGTTGGGGTTCTGCAGCACTTGCATGGTTGTACCGGTGCATGTGCCGAGTGGCGAACAGAAATGTTATCAAGCTAGCGGGCCCACTTCAGCTACTTCAGTCATGGATTTTCTGGCGATTTCCTCGGTTTAGGCCTGCAGGATTTGAGACGTTCAGCTGGCCATTGGCCTCGAGGTACTCTACTAATCTTTGTCTATTTCAATGCTAACTAAGGGCTTGCAATGGCGAAATGCATGGATGAGCGGTGGAAACGTCCAGAAAAGTCTGTGGAAAAAAGCTTGAGACTCGTCTACTTGTCCACTAACTCGAACGGGGCTCGTCCGTAGGATTGCAACAGTACCGGGCATCGTCAACTGGACCCCCAAAACCCACCTGGGGAGCTCGTTGTATGACTCATCCCAGTCACCGTATACGAGGGCAATTGCCTTCTGCTTCGCCATCCAGACCCTCCTGTAAGTCGGCCTAAACCCGAAGTGTGCTGCCGTGGCATTTAGGAGCACCTTGATGCTGACGGATGCATCAGCCCTAACCATTGGCATAACGAACGCGGAAATCACATGATAATCCAAGCTCCTGTGGTCACTCGAGATGGAGGTCGCAAGACAAGGGTGAGGTCCATTGTACCGCTTGACCTCCTAAATGCCCTTGCGCTTCCGCAGACTCAGTCGAATCAACCATGTGCACCCATTCCCAAACTCAGAACACTTGCCCACATAACGGCGATGATCAGACTCCACAACCTTGTACTGTACCCCTCGCCGGATGCTGTAAGTCTTCACACTTAACATGGCCTCCTCTTTATCCTGAAATTACTGACCAACCTGGAACTCTGTCAAACCAGCAGTCACTTCAGCATCTCTAGCTCCGAATCCAACAGAGTGCCCTGAAACACCCTCTTGCCTCATGGCATCCAGGTCCAAAGAGGAAAAATGTGGTGGATACTGCTGTGTGCCAGAACTAGAACCACCGACCGCCAATGCAGGCTCAGTCGCTCCAACCTCGTCGCCGCTGTCATCCTCAATCATATCCGGCTCGACGTCGTCCTCCTCTACATCACCCAACACTCCGTCTCCGACGCCAACCGGTGGAACTCCCTGTAAAGCGTTCGGCAGAATATCAACTGATCCTACCACGTCGCCTACTCCATCATTCAGATCAACAGCAAAAGACGGGGAGGCGACTGGTTGGACCGCTGGCTCATACACAGGGACGGACGAAGAAGCAACGGCAGGCCTGGAACTCGAACCGGCTGCCGCTGCTTCAGTGGTGGCATTCCAGTTCGAACCCCCTGAGCTGGATACCACATCAACCAGCTTTGCCAACAACTCTGGTGTCCTCACCTCGGGAAACTGCCTCCGACATAGAAACATGACTTGCAAGTCCTCATCACTACCAATCGTGAAGCAATCATACTTCACGGTATCCTGCAAGACAGTGATTGGAATGCGATAGAAAAACTTCTTCACTCGCTTCGCACCTTCCAGACCAAGTTTCATCAGTACAGATCTAACAAGGTCATCATAGCTCGTCGTTGGTTTCACGACAATACAGAGAGGATCCTTATCTGTAAACTTCACACCGGAGCGAGTTTTCCTCTTAATGGATCCTCTGTGGTGAACCAAAACCACAAAACTCTCCTCACTAGCCATCTTACACCCTCTATGAGAGCAACTCACGTTTAGAACCATATATATACTGCACTGTCTACTACTAAATCGAACCGGACTGGTTCGAATTTGGTTTGTGTAATTCGAACCAGCCTGGTTCGAATTACTTCATCCAGTGTGTCCCCATATAATTCGAACCAGCTTGGTTCGAATTATGTGCTGCAGTTTCCTCCCCTGTAATTCGAACCACCCTGGTTCGATTTACTTGAATCAATTTCTCTCTTAGTAATTCGAACCACCCTGGTTCGAATTACTCATGAATGGAGTTCGAACCACACCGGTTCGAATTATATAAATATAGGGTTTGGCTCATTGCAGAAACGAATTTCACTTTGGCTCATTTAGGTAATTTGCAACTTCCCTTGGTTTATTCTAGTTTTTTGGCCTAATTATGATACCGGTGGCTGTGGTAGTAACGTGGTGCACATTGGAACCATGTTTTCAGAAACGCATTATATTTAAAACACAAAATTAACATAAGAATTTAATTTCATGTATAATATAAGAATTTAATTTCATGTATAAAAACACAAAATTAATTATATATTGTTAGTTTAATAAAAATAATTAATATTAAAATTTATTATTCAAAAAAGTATCTAAATACACATATGAATATGATTAAATGATTCCTATGTCACTTTAGAGGGTTATACTTTACAATAACTTTTTTAACATCAAAAGTCCCACTAATGATTCTTTAGATATTAATGAGTCAAAGAATGATTTTTAATGAATTTTTAAAAATTATTTATTATTCCGTTTTAAATTCATAAGTTTATAAAAATGTAAATTTTTTGGAATTTGAACTAAAACACAAAAATTTGATTTATACTCTTATTCGTTTTGATTTTTTGATATTTTATTTAATCCAAATAGACAGTATTTTTTTATTGACATTTATATTTTAAAGTTAATTAAATTAACTTAAAAATAGTAAATGTTAATAATCTGTATCAATATTAAATCGAATTAAGCTAATTCGATTTACTATATATGGGCTGTACATGTTCAGTAGTAAATCAAATTAACTATAGTAAATCAAATCTAGTTGATTCGATTTACTGCTCATGGGATATATTTCGAATATCAATCTTTGGTAATTCAACTCAAGTATTTATCAATAATTTTATTAATTTGATTCAATCTAATTCGATTATGTACTAAAATATGTAATTCAAATTAAATCAATTTAATTTATATAGATATATGCATAACCATATGTACGTAATATTTTTTATTTTGAGATTATTGTATAATGTTGATGACTCCTTGATTTATTTAAGTTTTTTATCCTAAAACTCGTTGTTAAGTATATGGAAAATTTGCATAGTCAAGCTTCTGAAGCACACAAAAAAGAAAAAAGTATATTGGAGTCACCATAAAAAATATTGAATTCTTGATTATTGGGATTTTAACCAGTGATTAATTTATACGTACGGGTATGATAACAAAAATAAACGAGTAATTTACTTATTTTTTTCGTTGACTAAAGACGAAAAGAAAGAAATAGCACATAGTATAGAAAGGCTTAGAGAATGAAATGCACAACACACAAGCACTAGCTGCAAAATATTAATTTATGTGGATCATGATATCAGAGTTAGACTACACTATCTAGAAAAATTGATTCCTTTGAATTTATAGTAGTGAGATCCAAGCACGTCTGCATTTGGTAGAGAAAGCAAGAGATAAAAAATAGGAAAGTTTTTAAGTATACTGGTACACCAGTATTTTAGTAATTTTTAACTGTTGATCTTAATTATATATATTATATATACTTTTTATAATTAAAATCAACAGTTAAAAATTAATTAAATATCGGTATACCACTACACTTGAAAATTTTTCTAAAAAATATGGTTTAGTGCATGGCACACTACCCAAATAAGCTTTATAACTTATGCATTTGCATTGAACCACATGGCCTTTTACCTCATTCAATTGCTCACCAACTTTCAACAACTCTACCAAATTCAATAATTTCTTAAGCAAGTTCACCAGATATGACAAATTAATAATGACACATCGGATGAGGCATGCATATATATGGATATATATAGGTATTTCAATAAATTTTAATCGTTATCTTAATTATATACATTATGTATATATTTTATAATTAAAATCAACTATTAAAAATCATTGAAACATTAGTGTACAGGTATACTTAAAAGTTTTCCTATATAATGATGAGAGGGAAAGTGAGATTGGATTTTTATAATTTTATTTTGGTGGAACATTGAACAGAATCTTGACTACCGCTGCATTAAAATATAAATGTTTGCATGGGTCCAAGTGAGGATCAGTTTGTGTTTTTTTATTTTTTATGCATGAACCAAAAGCTGCAGAAGTAACAAAATAGAGCAAAGTAGCCAACTAAAGTTTAGATTTCATTCAAATTCACATTATGGAGCCCTATCTTGAGGGCCATTCCAATTTCCAACAGTTGAAACCGTTTAGATTAGGGACTGTTGGCTTGATTAGAAGTGCAAGAAAGATAAACACTTTTGAGCTATGTTACATTTGCTATTGATTATTCACTATTACTATTAGTTACTAATATTATTACTGCCTAACAGGGAGAACATGAGGTAAAGACTCATGAGAAGAAACTGAGAAACTCTGCCTCTTGCAATCAGCTGAAATGAATTCCTCCATAGAGATCTTGTTGATCAAATGCAGCAAAATACGTTCCATGTCTTCTCCATCACTCCATTCATGGATTTCGGCCTTAACAAGCAAAGGATCTTTACATATCAGCTCCCAAACTGGGAAGTTCTTCCTTGGCATCATAAAGTCCTTTTCCTTCAGCCTCAAGCTTGGGCAATAGTCCCCACTTCCATCCCCAAGATAGATGAACCTCTTCTTCTCTTCACCACATGTTATTGAATCTTGGATTCTCTCTATGATTAGACCCTGCAATCCAAACAAAAGTAAATTAGAATTAGCCAAAAAAATTCAACCTTTTTCGGTTTGATTAAATATCAAAGGGGTATCATATAAACAGACCTTGCACATGTTTGGAGGGCAGAGGCTACATCCATGGTGAGATTTGTTGGAGTCATGATAAGGCAAAACTCTTAACCTTCCCTCTTCAGTAATATAGGAAGGGTTTGTGTTGATCTCAGAGAAGCATTCTCTTATTCCTAAGTTCTTCAATATAGTGTCAATAAAAAGTGTGTTTGCATCACTTACAATCCTCAAGTCACACCTGAAAAGTTACAAAAATAAATTTAAAAATTTTGCTGTGTCCTAAACTTATAAATTAAGAAGAATTTAATTTTCACACATCAAGTAATGCCCCATCATAAAAAATTACTACTTTTTGCATCAAACTTAAACTCAATTTAGAATTAAAAGTTTTTGTATTTAATTACAAAGTTTAAATAGATTAGTGACATATGACATAGCATACCCCATAGCATAGGCGGTTTTAATGGCAGGGACAACTCTGGGATGTATAGGAATTCTCTGCAGAACCTTCACAATCTCATCAATGGTTTTCCCATTAGCATGAAGCTCCATCATCATGGTGTCCTATAAAACCCAAAAAAGTTAAAGTCTTTAGGCCATGCAAACAATGTAGTTTATAGAAAAAAAGCAGAGCTTAGTGGCAATACAAATTCAGAGAAAATGAAACCTTACCATGAGAGTGTTCCAAGGCATGGTGGGAAGAAGCTGATTAAACAGATCAGTGAAACCCAATTCATCAACAACCCAATTGTCACTGTCACATTCAATAATGGTCTTGTCGAAGTCCAAAACAACAACAATCCCAGCCATAATAATGGAAATGACAATGAAGAATGATTCTTGTTTTCGAGTGTGGTGGTGTGTGAGAATTGAGAAATGAGAATTCAGATTTGTTGGGAGTCTAAAACTGCTGTAAAAATCGATTCTTTGCTTGGTTTCAACAACGAAGAGAAAATTGGGTATTTATAGGGAACCCTATGAATGAAACGGTGTTCGAAAAAAAAAATAAAATTGAAGATTCCAAATCCAAAGGAATATTACATAACAAACCCCTTTTTTGAAAATGAAATTCCCATCATAACCGTTCATCTTATAAACTCTGGGTTGATAAAAGAAGATCGGAGGGCAGAGAAATTGTAATTTACTAATTAGGTTTAGGTCAAAATCATGATACTAAAAAAGGAATATTCGAGGGTTTTGAAATGAATGTGGCCACCTATGATAACGCACTTAGTAGCTACATGATTAATATTCCTGGTATGGTCTGGTTCATTTTGAGTTATTTTTAGATTTGGTTTTTATTATAATTAGGTATGGGTGTTTTAATTTGCTAATTAAGCATGTGGTGTTCATCATCCTACTTCAAATTGGAGTATTGGACTCTCTTTGGTGATCCACTCCTTTAGCCTTGTTTTTGTTATTTTTCATATATGAAATCGAAATTTATACGGCTTGTTTTTTATTTAGTTTGCCATTATTGTATTGCTTTCGAAATCAAAACAATCAAGGTATTATTAAGTTTTCTTTCTTTATATTTTTGGATTTATAAAAATTCAAGAGGCTCAAACACAAGCTGCATAGCCTATATGGATAACAAAGTAAAAAATGTTAGGTATATACAAAATGATAATACTATATGCACCAGCATTTTTTTTAACTAAATTTAATCGAGTTAATACAAATTCAATAAAAAAAAATAATGCTAGTCTATCATGTAGTTTTTTTATTTTTGTGCCTTTTCAACACATAAATTTTATTACAAAGCATAAAAATTTTATTATCAAACACATAAATTTTTATACAAAACAAAATTGTGTACATAAAACATAAATTTAAGAATATAGCATGATATGTAGTCTTTTAAATTATGTGCTATGCACAATTTTTTTTTACTGTGTATCAAAATTTTTATATTTTATAATTAATATATATAAGAGAATAAGAACAAGAAAAAGATGACGGCAGCAGCAATAACAATAATAGTAGTGGCAGTAGTGACAATGGACAATGACAAAAAAGAAACACATAAAAGAAGAAGTAGACAATAACGATGATGACAACGAAAGAAAAAAAATTAACACTATGTACATGTGTTTGAAGAAAAAACACGTTATGACTTGATTGAAGATTTAAGTTAAAAAAGTTTGGATACTAATTTTATTGTATACAAAACATCAACTATTAAATTTGTTATCGTATATTTGTATATAAAAAATATTGTGTATACAAAAAAATC
>NC_029792.2:1069271-1069635 GCF_000816755.2 Arachis ipaensis | reverse complement strand
CAATTTTTGTGTACTGTGTATCAAAATTTTTATAATTTTTATTGAATATATATAAGAGAATAAGAACAAGAAAAAGATGACGGCAGCAGCAATAACAATAATAGTAGTGGCAGTAGTGACAATGACGACGTTAAAAAAAGAAACACATAAAAGAAGAAGTAGACAATAACGATGATGACAACGAAAGAAAAAAAATTAACACTATGTACATGTGTTTGAAGAAAAAACACGTTATGACTTGATTGAAGATTTAAGTTAAAAAAGTTTGGATACTAATTTTATTGTATACAAAACATCAACTATTAAATTTGTTATCGTATATTTGTATATAAAAAATATTGTGTATACAAAAAAATCAACCACC
>NC_029792.2:1057208-1069136 GCF_000816755.2 Arachis ipaensis | reverse complement strand
TTATTTCTAAAAACAAATGCAATCCAACTTATTATTCGTACGTAATTTATGTTAGTCTTTAATTCAACTTCCATCACAAAATTATTAATGGGGTGAACTATCTCAATATTAATTCAATTCGTGTTTAAACTTTTCTATTTAATATAGTGAGCTTTGCCGCTTTGGTAAGAGTAAGACATGAGTGATCCCAATTGGTATATTTTAACTTTTAAACATGGCAAGACTTCTTTCTTCTTCTTTTTTCTTTTTTAATAAAAAAAAACTCGAAAAATAATTTTGAGGAGAAAAAAACAAAAAACAAAAAAAAAAAGGAAAAGGAATGATGGGGATATAGACGTCTTTTTTTTTTTCTTTTTTTTTCAAATGCCATTAGACATATCTATTTGATATCATCAAGATAGTGGAAATATACGATATATCAGTAAGTAAAGAAAGAAAATGATAGTGGTGTATATTTTCCTCATGTTTTTTCCTGGGATGGCAATAGCTGGTATTATTGGGCAATCATTATGTTATTATATTCCTATTAACTGTTGTTTCATTTTATAAAGTAAACAAAATTGAGTTAATAATTAAAATTATTCTAAAAAGATATTTCGATTTTTTTAATTAAATTAATTAAATTTATCTCTGAAAAATAATGAATCTAATTACGTTAAATTTTTAGTCATTTTTTTCACTGGAATAGTTAACGCTTACTGACGTAGTCTATTAACAGCTAGTATGGCACTCGTACACTAATATTCTCTTGTTGCTAGGAGAATAAGTTTGTTAGACCAAGTCAAATCAGTCCCTAATCGAATGAATTCTAATCCCAAATTCAATTATTGATTGTCTTAATTCTCTCGTCCTTCTTCCTCTCACTTCGATTGCTGCTCTTGCAGCAATTAATTCAAACTATAGTTATATTAAATCTTTTTATTTTGCCATTGAAGCAACTCAAAAACTTCTTCAAGACTCTACCATAATATGGACTTTAGTGAATTTCTCATATATATAGATAGTTTGTTATGGGAGTTGAAGATAATGTTACCAGAAAATCATTGACAGGGAAGCTCCAGGATGAAATAGAAGGAGAATCAATCTTCTAATAAGGTGATTTTGACCCAAAACTCCAAAAAAGAACATGCTTTCTCTCTATGCAAAGGGCGAGGAAACGTCATAGTAGTATCAATTTTGGAAGATCTGACATCGAATATTTTTCACTTCATTACTGAAAACAAATAAGAAGAGCATCATGGAGTCCATGAATCCGGAGATAAATTTGTATTGGGGGAATAGATGGAGCAATGGAGACATAGAGGAATATCAGCGACGAGTCGGAGATGATGCCACGGGATGGAGCAGTAGTATCAAGGAGGAAAAAGGAAGCACTGCCACAACTGAGTGGATTATCACGCGTGGTGATGAAATGGGACTGGATAAGAAGCGTAAGAGCTATGACACAATCTGCGACGAGGAGCGGCATTGATAACAGACTTAGTTTTACTTTGGGCGACAGCTACGACGCAGATGATGTCAATGCGCAGACGACAACGAACGGCATTGAAGGTTAGGCGGTGACGCGGGCAACGACAGGAAAAACCTGGGAACATGGAATCTGCTATGGAAGTCGCATAACAATATCATTAGGCTATTAGGGCATTAATTAACTGACAACTTTGGCAAGTAAAACAGAATCACAACATTAAACAATATTACTCTTAGGATCTACAATTCATTAATATGATATTTGTAAATAACTGCATGTTTTAATCAACAAAAAATATACAATAAATATACTAACCTGCATGTGCATTACTATTGTTCTATGGTGTAGGTTGTGCTCTACCAGATGGTTGGGGTCTCGAATGTTTCTTCCTGCGTCTCCTTCCCCTGTCAGCAGCTTCTTCAGGGTTAAATTGCCCCTCTTGACCTTCAACGTGTGTCTCATGGTTGTCTCCTACATTGGGGCCTCATCGACAATTGTTGCAGCTTGAGTTTGATTAGGTAGCATCTCAAAAGCTATGTCATTTTGCAATTTCTCATCATGCCCACCTTTACTCAACATTGGTTCACCCTCTTCTTGCAGTTGCTCCTCATGCTATGGGGGATCCTCTTGATGATTTTGCTGATTTTTTGAAGGAGGTCCCTCTACTTCTTCGTCATCAGGTCCTCCATGCTCCTCATGCTATGGGGGATCCTCGTGATGATTTTCATGATTTTTTAAAGGAGGTTCCTCTACTTCTTCGTCATCAGATCCTCCAACCATTGCACTATCCTGATTTGTATCGTCAGAAACCAAGACTTCATCAACATACTCTAGATCGGCATCAACAGGATGCTCAAAATACAAGTAGGCCCTGTTTTCATTCTTCAATGTAGCATCATATCACAAAACTTAACCACATCAGCATTCCTTCTCAACACCCGTAATTTGTTAGCTAAATCCATCCCTGATTTCAACCAATTCACTTCATTATACCTAGTATAACCTAAATCTAGAAATAAACCTTCCACAAAGAACAAATTATATGTATCAACGTGCACCCTCTCGATGATATACTCACTAACCCACCAGTATACTTCAGCACACCATCCTCATCCTTCTCTAACCAACCCCGATGGTAATAGACAAACGTGATATGAGTTGCCATCTAATAAAAATTACCAAATAAGTCACAATAAGCTAAAACAACACATCAAAACACCATCATCGAACCTCCATTTAAAAAAAAAAAAAAACACTTAATCACCAATACTGTGCAAACCCCAACGAACTGATAATAACAACAACGAAAACATAAAATACTTACCCGAACTTTGATTATTCAATGGAGATTTATACACTGAGTATCAATGCCAAACGTGAGCCTGCATGTGACATTACCAATTCCAAAAGATGAGGACAAAGATACAAGAGACGAAGACAAACAGAGACCACCACCAAGAAACTGTTCAATTTTACGCGTCGTTAATAGTCATAGTTACATACGGTCTTTTATTTAAGGTTAATTTGGTCATTTAAATTGAATTGGGATAGGCTTTCATGAATTAGGGATAAAACAGAAATGAGATTGAAACTCTTAAAGGATGTTATATTGGATTTCTGTCTGTCACATTACTAAGCTCTATTTAACGGAAAAGAATTCTCCTCATGGTTTGGCAGATTTGTAATGTTTTTAAAAATTTTAAGAGTACAATTATCGTTATCAAATATTAGGGTTATTATTGTCAACGTTTTACAATTGGAAGCATAATTGACAATTTACTTTTTTTTAAGTATCATGACAAAAATTTAATAAATTTAATTTAAATAAGATCTAAAATAAAACTGCTCACTAAGATTAAAAAAAATTACATCAAAATTAAGAAACAATATATTTCTATTGTACTTATAGATTTAGATAAGCTTTTTCCAATACATAATGATTTACCATATACACGAAAAGAAATTAAGAAAATAATGTTAGCTAGATAGATCAAGAGATATATATGTTAGGTACCAGACAAATGACACAGCAAAATATAGAGATGAAAAATTAGAAATTTGTATAAAATATGGAAACAATTGAATAACTTTCTTTGAGAATTACAACTTCTCTCTATCACAAGGAGACTACAATAACACTCTCTCTTGACAAAAGGAGAAAACACTTCTCTCTCTATATATATAGAAGAAAACTACTCAAAGAAATATTATGTTATTCTCTTTGGATGACTTGATTGAAATGAATTAAAGAAAAACTCAATTTATAGGTGAGTCTCTTCAATATGAACCATCCGTCAATTAGAGGTATATAATTCTTCTCTTTTTCAACCACTAAAATTCTAAGGTTATAAACTAAGATTGTTTATTACCTCTCATTTTATTTAGTTATTATTTATTTATATATTTTCTAAAATTAGCTTTACTAATTTTCACAATCTCCCACTTAAAGCTAATTTTAATAAATTTTCAAAATTCATGTTGCTCATGTATTCCATAGGCCGTATGAGGATCTACACCATTCAAACTTTTCTGTGTTGATTGGTTTTGTCATGGCATCTGCTAGGTTATCTTTAGTGTGAATCTTCTGCATATCAACACTTCCTTCTTTTACTACTTCCCGAACAAAGTGATATTGTACTCCAATGTGTTTTGTTCTTGAATGAAAGGCAGGATTCCTTGCAATGTGCAAGGCACTTTGACTGTCACAATACACAGAAATCTTCTATTGTTTGTGCCCGAGTTCTTCTATCAACCTTTGGATCCAAATAGCTTCCTTGCATGCTTGTGTAGCTGCTATCATCTTCTCTACATTTTTCATCTATTTGAACAGTGATTATCTCTTTAACAGTGCTGTCATTTTCTTGTTCCTTTTGCAATTCATCTTCTGCAAATATTACATCTCTACTGACAACTACCTTGCGGGCAGTGGGATCCCACAGGCGATACCCCTTAACTCCGTCAGTATAACCCAAGAATATACATTTTCTAGACTTTGGATCTAGCTTTGTTCTTTCCTGAGAATTGTACATCACGTACAAAGGACAACCAAATATATGTAAAGAAGAATAATTAGGTGGCTTACCTTGCCACATCTCCATTGGTGTCTTTAACCCAATTGCAGTTGATGGTGACCGATTTATCACATAACAGGCGGTTTTAACAGCTTTAATTTGGTGAGAGCATCCCAAATTTTCTTTGTTGTTTTTTTCTCTGCTACACTTGATAAAACTGAATCAGCTAGTGCCAAGTGTAAGTTTGCAACAACATTGTTGTCCATCTCCTTCCATTTTTCATCTGTAATTCCAGTGGGTCTACCTTCAATTGCTGTCACGCAATTGTCTTTTCTCATAATGGCTTTTATCTTCAATTTCTATATGGAAAAATTACTCCCACTGAATTTCGGAATTTCATACTTTGCTGCCATTTTTTTTTAGACGGTAACTCGCAGCGAAAAAAAAAATATATATTAATCAGCAACCTTTGGCTCTGATACCACTGTTAGGTACCAGACAAATGACACAGCAAAATATAGAGATGAAAAATTAGAAATTTGTATAAAATATGGAAACAATTGAATAACTTTCTTTGAGAATTACAACTTCTCTCTATCACAAGGAGACTACAATAACACTCTCTCTTGACAAAAGGAGAACACACTTCTCTCTCTATATATATATATAGAAAAAAACTACTCAAAGAAATATTATGTTATTCTCTTTGGATGACTTGATTGAAATGAATTAAAGAAAAACTCAATTTATAGGTGAGTCTCTTCAATATGAACCATCCGTCAATTAGAGGTATATAATTCTTCTCTTTTTCAACCACTAAAATTCTAAGGTTATAAACTAAAATTATTTATTACCTCTCATTTTATTTAGTTATTATTTATTTATATATTTTCTAAAATTAGCTTTACTAATTTTCACAAAGTGCGTAAAAGGATAATATTTGCCTTCAAAAGAGTGAGCATGGCATCCGGTGTCAAACTCGGTTAACAAACAAACTAAAACACCTTTGAAATTAAATTGTGTGTTATATTGAGGCTCAGTTTGGCTAAATTTTTTAAATAAGTTCTTTTGAAAAAATAGCTTAAAATATAAGAATTTTTGTTAATAATAACTTTTAAATAAGTTATTTTGTGTTTGAAAAGTTATTATAGAAGTCTTTGTTTTAAAGTTGTGTATTTAAATAGGAGTGATAAAATAATTTTTGAAAATAAGAGAAGTCACATTTTTTAACTTTTTCAAAAATTTTTAAATAACTTTTTAAAAAGTTAAAAGTTTATCTAAAAAATTATACCAAATACTATTAATATAATTTTTTATAAGTAAAAAGCTAAAAAAAATAGCTTTTGAAATTCCAAACAGACTCTGAGTATTGGATTAGCAATACACATTAAGAAACGTGTCGTTTTGTAGGTTAAGTAGGCATTTATTCCTACAAAATGTTTGTTACGTATAATTAGAATCTCAATTTAATTTTTAAATTTTTTTTATTATAATTTTAAATGAGTGAATCAATTTTATAAAATTTGTACTCAATTTGATAATTTTACAATTTAAATCTTGTTATATTTAATTTATTTTTTTAATTTTATATAAAATTTCGATTTTCTCAAACTTTCCATACAACAATTGCTAAGTGACGATGGCGCCTAACCGAACAATAATATCATCATCACCATCCCTATGCTTTGCGTTGCATGGCATGTGTGACGAAGAGGATTACAAGGATTTCCCATTACTTTTCTATTTTGAGTTTGTGGTTGGATCTTGGAACTAGAAACCACGTTTATTTGCAAAACTTACGTGTCTCTTGTAAATTGTAACATTAAAAGGCTCTCCTTCAATAAAAGAATCCGCTATCAAAATATGTAAAAGAATTCTGCTAATAATTAAATACTATAAATGTATATTTTTTATGAAGCCAAAAATAGGAATTATAAATTATTAAGTGTTAGAAGAATAATTTAGTCCATTAATTATCTTTTAAGTTAATATTATAAGATTTTTTTTTAATTTAGAAATTTTAAAAATTTAACAAACTAAAAACTAATAAAAAATTGGGCCACATTATTGAGGAAAAAAAAAAAAAAAACATAAAACAAGACAATTTATTTACTCTCAAAAGTCAGAACATAAAAAAATAGGACAAAAATCTTATTTATGCCCTTACCTAAAGGATAGGATCATTATCAAACTACACATCATGAAATTTTGTTGTGTACCTTTCCGGCTTTCCCACCCATAAATATGAAACCATATGCAATTTTGTTTTGTGTGGCTAATTATATGTATTCAGTGTGTTGATGATCTCAAAAGTTTGGCCATTTGACACCTTGTAACATGCCAAAATTCTAGCAAAATTTTCTGTGCAAGATGATGAACTATCATGATCATACTCTCCGTATTTTCATTTAGCGATAAGCTTAAAAGGTGGAGAAGTGGAATTTTTAATTTATTTTGTTCCCTACTTCCCATGGCATTAGATAGTGGAGATATGACATCAATCGAGTAGGAAGAAATTAAAATGTATGCTTATTCTTATTGCTTATGGCATATTTCTGAAGAAGAGTCTAGGTACATGGAATTTATGGAAGGCACATTTGTATGGTTGGTAACAACTAAGGGAAAGTGAAAAACTTCATATCCTACATTAGCATCCTCCATTGTTTCAAAATCTAATAGATTAAACTATTCATATGAAGATAGGCACATATACAAGATAATTTGCAATTGAATATTTGTTTTTGACAACAAAAGCTATGGAAAGAATACAAATCATAGAATAGAGGTTGAATGATTTTGTAAAGATGAAAACTCACGTACAGTTATCTTCACATGACGTTAATAGTAAGAATCGTTAGATGATTTGACATGTTTCACTAAATTGTTATTTAACGGTTCTCAACTATCAACTTCACATAAAAAAAATATGTGAGTTTTTAAGATTAGAGGCAAATGCCATGAAGAAAGTATGTGTTTCCTCTATACCTAAGCACCCTATTGTGTTCTCCAACACACCACAAATGGCCTTGAAGATCCAACTGACCTTTCATTTCAGCAGTTTCCCATACAAACTTGAAAAGGCCAAGTGCTCTGTCCAACTGCTTCACACCACGCCCAACCATCTTCTCACTATCTGAAGTCAAAATTCTTCCCATACACAACCAATTCTTGTTGTCACTTCCACTCTTGTAAACTCCACCAGCCATGTCAACTTCAATATCTGAGACTCTTCCGAAGAGGTAATATAATAATAGCGTGAATAAGCAGCGTGATGAGTGTCCCAATGTTTTGGAAAGCTTCTTTCGCACCAGGTTTTCTTGGTGTCTGGTTTCCTTGTATCCAATACTGTTGTCAATCAAAATGTCCTTGATTTGCAAAAGCCCTTCTTTCATGACTTCAGCCTTCGCTACATGCAACTTTAATCTTGTTTCGCCTCTAAAATACTCGATCAGATCATTGAACATCTCAAGAACATCTTCCCATTTCCGGGAACTAGAGGGGTTGACATCTCTTGAAGGTGAAAGCCTCATCCATGAAGTGGATTCAGGTTCATTAGAAACAGCAGCTTCAGTGAGAAACTTCAGGCAGGTAAGAACAATTTGCTGACCCATTATAGTATCTTTGTCTAAGCCTTGAGAATCAAAAGCATCCAAATCAACTTTAAAATTATTCAGAACTTCCTTGAGTGTACCAATCAATATGCGGTGCTGGGTTGCCTGTGGACACACTTTGAAACGAACTACCTTCCTTTGTTGAGCAGAAACATCAAGAAAGTTGCTCACTTTGGCAAGGTTATCAATCACTAGAGGTTCTCTTTCTCTTGCTTGACTGAAAGGAGAAAATGATTCATTTTGTGTTCCCATAGTGGAGACCAGAACATGTTTCATTTTGTGCTGAACTAGTGGAGATCCAATAACGGCCCGGACAAGAGACTTGAAGGTACACATATCTTGCTTAATCTGATCATCAAAAATGGTTGAACTACTAATTGTGTCAACAAGTTTTCCATTGATTGCATCCACATTCGCCAGAAGGTGAGTCAATTCTTCTAGCTTGGAAAAGTCATTCTGATAGCATTGCAGGTTGGAAACATCTTGATAACAGTGATAATGCATTGAGTTCAGGTCAAAAGGTGTAGATTTGTTAGTTTTGACACCGGAAAGCAGCTTCCGAATTCCAGAAGACAGTGCCATTACTTCCAAGAAAAAAAGAGGAACTGAAAAATAACACTCAAAACGAATGGAAACAAATAATGACTCTAAAAAAAGTAACCCTTTTCACTGAGGCATTTGATCAAACACCTAATGGTCAAACTTAAATAGAACGTGATAATGGCTTACACATTATGCAAGCACTTGATGTTCATATAGATACTTATTCATTGAGATTTAAGGGGAAAGAAAAACAATAAATTTATTGCTAAGCATTGACATATAAATTATATAGCTACTTGTAGTGTGGTATCCACGATGTAAGCATGCTCTTGAATACGGGTGTTCCGTTTGCGGTGTAGTTCTGTTTTTTGGAAAAAAATCATCCAAACCAATTATGTGTAAAATGTTCGGTTTGGTTTGGTTTGGCTTTTTTTGTGAGGCCAACCAAACCAATGAGAATTAGATTGGTTTGGTTCGGTTTTTGAGTTTTTACACTAATCAACAAAAAAAGATAAGATGTCCTAAACTCTTGGTCATATCTATTGCACTAATAAAATGACCAAGTGCTAACATATAATTAACAAAATAACAAGTTCAGCTTCCTAAACTCATAAAAAGTCACACAACACACCCATCAACAAAAGTCTTGAGACGAAATTCAGCAAAATGACAAAAGGAAAAACAACTCCGAGCATAGTGATTAGAACTGAATCAGTGATCAAACCGATCTGACTACTTAATTACTGATTCAATTGGTGGGTTATTGGTTGAACCAACTTATTCGGTCGTACTTAAATAAAAATATAAAATAGTCAAAAATTTAAAATTAAATTTTGAATTATATATCTTCATCAGCACTTTAACACCAATCAAGTCTTAATTTTTAAAATAACTAATACGAAAATAGACATATTATTAATCAATACTACAATATTACAATAATATCTTAATTTGACATAATAACAGTGACAATCTATTAGACAATTAGCAATCAATTCCAATTAAGCAATTAACAATCACACTGCCAAAACAGATCCTACTAACAATTAATCAATTAGGCAATTAACAATCAATTCTAACTATGGTAATTTCAGGGCCCTCAAAATTAAAATTGAAAATAAGGTACATTCATATTATTTTTATTGAGTAGAATAATAATATCATAACCACAAAGTAAAACTGAATAACTAATTACCAATCTCCAAACATGTTCTTTCCACATTCAAAATAAGCAAATGAACACAAAATCAGCAATCAACAGGATAACTAAATTAGTAATTAACAAGCTTTCCATGCAACAAATTCAAGTCTCCCATTCAACAAATTGACAAATTTAAGTCTCATCATAAATTCATAAACCGAACAATTAGTCAATTACATTATATACATACCATCATAAGATTTCAGAGCTCACAAACACACACAAAATTAACTAATTATTTTTAACTAAATTAACCAAATCACATTTTTTATGAACAACAGTTTGAAAACGAAAAAAGTAAGCAAAAAAAAAAAAAAGTAACCTTCGGTGGTCTTCCAATGAGCAGAGAAAAATGGGACGTGGAGAAGACAAAGCTCAAGTGGAGACGCGAGGAAGGTGGCGCGACGTCGACACAAGCAGGAAGCACCGTTAGAAGACGAGAGAGGCGCCAGTAGCTGAGTTCAGACGGAGGAGAGAGGCCAGACGCGAGCACACGATGCAGAGGATCCGGCGAGCGGCTCAGGGACAGCGCGAGCATGCGGTGGCAATGATCCAAGGTGAGCTCCCAGCTCTGCCTCTGTGTCTATGGCGTGCCGTTTAGAGACCAGAGTGTGAGGGAGAGAGTTGTTATAAAAATTATGAATTTGGATCCACTAAATTTTAAATTTGTATTTTAGAAAGTAAAGTTAATCTTCTATCTTTAAATAGTTTCTCTTTTATATTTATTCTTGATCTCATCTATAAAACAAATGATGAGAGATCATACTTTACTCTTTAAAATAAATTTAAACTTTAAAAAATCCAAATCAAAAAATTATAACTTCAATGGCCTTTGGATCTTCGAACATGAGGAAGGAAACGTGAGTAACGCACTGAATGAGAAATGCAAAATTCCAACTACAACGAAAAATGGGCTATGGGGTTTAAGGGCCCATTTTGGGACCATGTCCCAATATTAAACTTTTTATTCTTTTGAGCTAAAACTGTAATTTTCGTTTGAGTGGTTGAATGCAGCTGAAAAGAAACTATGAAAGTGTATTTAATTTAAGCTTCTGAAAACTGGACCGATCATCAAATCGTTATAATTATTCGTTCGAATCAATCAGTTTAATTGTAATTCAAAAGAAAAAATTATTTTATAATAAAATAATAAATAAAACATAATCATAGTCTAATATAAATATTAAAATGTTACAAATCTTAAAAAAATAATCCAAATTTAAAATACTATCAACCAAAGCCTTATAATCTTATCAAAATACAAATTCAAAAGCCAAATAACAAAAAAAATTCTAAAGATTAACAATGAACAGTAACAATAAACACAATTTCAGCATAATTTTAAGATTAATAAACTTTTTCAAAGATTAACAATAAAGAGCAGCAACAAGCATCATTTCAGCTAAATTATTTTCAATTTTCAGAAAAAGCAACAAAATAGAGTCCAGCACAACACAACCCAGTAGCAATGAACATAGCTAATCAAGTAATCATTCAACAACTCAATCTGAACAGCACTAGCAACATCAGAATCCTAAATCGACGAACAAATAACCAAGAACGAAAAATTAAAAAAAAAAAAACAAAAAAACCAATATGAGTAGCACTAGTAGAATTGTAAACCTTCGTTTTGACTTCTGAGCAGTTTGAGCATAGGGGCAGAAGCGCACCGAAGACGGAGGCTAGACGACGAGCACGACGGTGGTGGGTTGGAAGAAACTGCGGCTAACAAATGAAGAGCAAACTCCAACACGCCGAGCTCGAGAAAGAAGCTGGGATTGGTGGGTTTCGGAAACTTCAAGCACCACGACCAGACAAAGACGGTGGTGCCTGAATGCGACGGAGCAGACAAAGACCAGGGACTGACGCCGAGCTCGAGGAAGGAGGTCCGATTGTTGAATGAAGAAGAAGGGCGGACGACCAAACGATGAAGTTGGTACCTGAGCTCGACGGACGGTAGCAATCCTTGCGGCGGTGGTCGAGAAGCTGGAGTTTCAAGTGACAGCTCTCTGAAGTCTGAACTGAAGAGGAGAAGAAAGGGTAGCTGGGTAGGGTTTCAAGGTTTTTTTTCTCCTATTAAACTTCAAACGG
>NC_029792.2:1056408-1057100 GCF_000816755.2 Arachis ipaensis | reverse complement strand
TGTATTTGGACCGGTCTGATCGGCGATCCGATTTTCAGAACCATGGTTGGGGTGGAGTGGAGATTCGTTCAGCTAGAATTTTTTTACTAAAAAATTAAAATGTCATACAATGTTTTTGGGTAGGGTTTTAAAACAATAAATACCGAACCTGTCTGGATTTTTCAAACCCGTCGATTTGCCGTTTTTACAAATTTCGGACGAGTCAAACTGGTGAGTTGGGTTTTTATTCTTTACAAGTGTAGTGTAATAACCCGTGTCATACACGTGATAAGATTGAAATTATAATTTTAAATTCTTTTGTTAAGATTAATTTGAATTATAATAATTTGATTAATAAAAATGTAACATATTATGTATTGTTTGTTTTTTTTAATCTAATATTAAATGTATTAACTCTAAAATAGTTATTTTTATTAGTTGGAGGAAAAATCCAGTTTTAGTATATTTTTCGTTATTATATATTTTTCTCTAATCATATATCCACTGTTTTCTTTCCTTTGTTTCAGCATTTTGGATATAGGTTTAACTTATCGTAGTTCTCACTTCTCAGTCATTCTATTAGATGTAGTTGATAACTATTGAAATTCTAAGAAAAAAATATATTATTATATGATAGAATTAATATGAATATATTTTGTTATTAAATACACAAAGTTAATGTAAAATAAAATTACACATAAAAAAAGCAAAGA
>NC_029792.2:1045600-1055686 GCF_000816755.2 Arachis ipaensis | reverse complement strand
AAAATAATAAACTTTTGACTAAATTAATTTTGTATTTGTTGTATTCAAATTAAATAAGTAATAAGTTATATTATTTTAATTTATTCCTTAAATTTATATATCATAAAAATCAAATCAATATACATAATTTTAAATTGTGTGATACATAAATATCTAATAAAATCAATTAGTTGATATAATTAATGCATCATAATGAATTGTATTTAATGAGTTAAGCAAAATAAATTAAGAAACACTCTCAGAAACATGCTAAGTTGACTCTATCATTAAATGTAAAAAATCGATTTTTATATAATAGAATCGATAATATAATAGACGGCGAGAAAGAGAAAGATAAACATTTTAGATCTTAGGTTGTTTCATTTGGATGTTGTAATGTGGGTATCACATTATTTTACTTATTCTACCCTATGGACTTTTTTGCAACTTTATTTCAGTATCAATAGAATTTCACTACCTTTTAGTAATAAATTAAAATCCAAAATAAAATTAAAAAAAAAGTAAAGAATATAAAATTATTGATTGAAATTTTATTTTATTTTTTGTTATTATAACAGGTATTTTTATTTAATATACACTAATATAAAATTATAATACAATTTATTGACGAAAAATAATCAACAATTAATATTAATAAATATAAAAATCATCCAAACACTTTGATTAAATGTATGAGTGGTTAATTATCATTTACTATTAATAATATTTTGTTCATAACTAAAACTAAAAATATAATTATTCAGATTTAGATTTTAGAAGAATAAACGTATAAGTAACAAATAATCTATTTTATCATGCATATTATAAATTAATGAATTAAATTAACTGATATAATGAATTATAATTAATTAATTGGTATAAATTATAATAAATTATATGATATTTAAAAAAAATAAAATGAATAAAAAAATAAAAAGAAATAGAAGAATAGAAGACTACAATAAAATAAATTGAATGTAAGTTTTTTTTTTCTGATAAAATCATAACACAGTTTTAAAACAAAAGATTAAATTAAACCATAATATCATTGCACAACACAAATTGAAAGTAATTCCACACTATAATATACCACACAAACAGGTAAATGACTCAAGCTTAATTACGGAATTTTTTTTAATTTATGCATACATGATAACACAATGGTCTATAATAAATGCTTCATGAATAACATATCATATATTGCTCTGAATGATGAGCACAGGAGTTAGTATGTGGTGGTTTGTGTCCACAATAGTTGACTTCTTGCGACGACGCTTCATAGGAAGAAAAAAAATTGTTGTAAAAGCTACCTAATGAAAGAGTGATTGGTAAATGAATGATATTTTCTTCTAGCATATATGGTCTTTTATAGTGGTAAAATAAAAATGGAAGGAATAAAATTTTATATTTTTATATTCGGAATAGAATTTGATATTTATCGTAATAAAATTAAATAACTAATCAGTTATGAAAGTTCATTTTGGAGGGAAAATGGAGTCACGAGAGATCGACACCTCACCTTCATTAGTTGGGGGAAAACCCGATTTTAGTATATTAAGTAGATTTTGTTGTGAAATTCCTAGTAAAAATAGTTTATGAGAAATGTTAGGGCCAGTAATTTTGGTGTTTTGTAATCATCAATTGACCATCAATAGTATTTTTAATGGTGTGAGATTATATCTAATGGTGGAAGATCACTCACTTTTGTTTTGATGGTTAAGTGTTAGTCAGAAAACACAAAAATTGCTGGTCCATTAGACTTTTCCATAGTTTTTTTTATCACAAGTTAAAAGCATTATTTTCTTCTTTCGGTATTCCTTTCATCACTTTTCTTGAAACACTTGAACTTTTGTGCCTCCAAGAAAAATAGTCAATGAGAGGCTGTGTGAGGTGCTTCAAAATCAACAATTTCGTTATTTTGCGCTAGTGCTTCATAACGAAGACATATGCCACAAAGATACCCATACTTATTCCAAAAATTACAAGCACACTTGAACTACCCCATCTTTTTGTCAAGTAGGACAATGATATCTCTACCAAGAAATCCATTTCTCCAATGTATGCACTTTTGTGTTCAAAGGCCTTCTTACCCTAATGAAGTTAACAACTGCAACCCTTGTGAACATCCACAAAGATTTCTCGTGTATACAGAAGGGTAGCAAACACTCGATTGCCTCCAAACTAGTAGTTATGACCGACATACTGTCAAAGGTGTGAAATTGAGCCAACAACTCGTTATTTCTATAATTAATGACCATTAGCTCCAAATTTTGCACGAGCTCAAGAATTGTATGCTTCTATTGTAGAAAATTCTTAACCACGACATTAATTTTTTTGCACCAAGATGTCGTCTTGAAACAAGCACAATATATTTACTGTTGAGTTAAGAAATTAACTAACTTAATTAATGATGACAAATATTATTTTATTAGATTAAATACCCAATTAGTTTTGATTGTGTTTGATTAGTGTTGCAAGCCAAAAAAAAAATGATGCAGCAGTCTAATAGGATGGAAAATCAAACCAGTATCTAAGTGGGCTCCAAAACATAAAGCCCAAAGTAATTGAATAAAGAAATCACTTGGGCTGAATAGAAAGAAACCAACCCAAGTCCGAGTTGCTCACTCAAGCTAATCCCTCCAAGTGAATACACTCTAAAGCCAACGTTCACTTTTTTCTTCGGTCAGAACTTCAGAAAAAAGGAGAGAGAAAGCTTCGTCCTCTTCTTGACCATTTCATCAAAGAAGAAAGAAAGAGAAAGTTTAATCAAAGAAAGTAAATGTCTAATCACCCAAATCAAACCCATTTAAGCTAAGTCAGAAGTTAAAGATGATTTATTTCTATTTGCATGCAATTTACTTTCTTCATTCCTTCTCCAACTCTCTGCTACTCCAATTTGGGATAAATGGAGAAAGTGATTTCTGATAATCACTGCTGTGAATCAAAGGCCAAAATTGTTTCTTGGGGACAAAGTTGTAGCTCAAGAGTTCAGATCTGAGTTTACCATTGAACAACTTTTTTACTGCTTACCTAAGGCTTTCGGTCAAGCAAAAAGGGTCAGATTCAAAATTCCTAATTTAGGGATTAATTGAAAATAGTAAAATAGTAAGTTGGTGAAGCACACAGCTCGAAGAGTTAACTTGGAAGAGAACAACTCAGCAACATGGAAGAAGATACAAAAGAAAAATCTTCATCTTTCTGAAAATAAGGAGAAAGAACCAGAATCTGAGTTTCATAGAGAGCTTCCTGAGAAAGTTCAACGTTTTGGATAGTGCGTTCTAGAGAAAGAAGCATTCTGCCGAGATGAAGAACTCGATTAGTGTTAGCTCAATCCGGTTCAACTTATAGCAACAGAGGCTGTTGATACATCAATCTCCTTCATGTTTTAGAGTTTGTAATTTTATTTTCAATGTATATCTTTCTGTAATTTCTTGAGTGGAAAAATGTTGAAAGTAAGAAATCAAGAAAAAGCCTATGAGTGATAAAAGGCTTAGTGAAACACTTGAGAAAAAAGCCTAGAATAATTTCAGATTTCTTTAGGTTGTTTCAAATGTCTTGTGTCTTGTACCTGTGAAGTACCCTTTTCTAAGTTGGGTTAGCACTTAGAGTGGAGAGTTAGGTATTAGCATAACCAAGTCAAGTTAGGATAGAATTTGAGAGGGAAATGATTGTGTCAATCCTATGAAATTAGTGTATGTAATATTTTAACTATAGTAAAAATTCCACCACTGTTGTGGTGGAGACTAGATGTAAGTTGCATTGCACAAAGCAACTGAATCAGGATACATGCTGGTGTCATTCTTCTTCTCTTTTTTTATATTCTGTTTTCTGATATTTATGAGACAAAACGAAATTGTCTCATAAAGTTTCCGCTGCACAGTTCAAACAGAATCTAAGTGAAAACTTATAAGTAAAAGCTTATTTCATTAATGTAAAAGAAGGTCATAGATTCAACCTCCATTTTCTAAGCCTTCTACAACCTTCACTTACTTCGTATATACATATTTTACCCACATCTGCTTCTTACTAAAATCTTGATTAGCCCATAAACTACCACGCAAGCCATATTCCTCAATCGACTGTTTCCACTCACCCAAAAATTGTTCAACTTCCATGTTTGCAAACAACCACCTATTGAATCAGTATCGCAAAGATACATTCTTCACGTTCGATGTCACATTCTTGTGCCATGCGTAGAGATGGTGGGTTGATTTAGGAAAAACCAGACTAATGCCTTTATGCATGGCCTCGTCCCCATCTATAACCACTACGGACGACATCCTCTGACACATGACATCCAATAAGGATTGAAGCAACCATGTTTACGATGCAACTATTTCATCCAAAACTAAACCAAATCCAAATATGGTGGTTTGTTTATGGTTGTTAGAAATAGAGAAAATCACTAGCGACCTTCTATATTTGTTCTTTTTGTATGTAGAGTCAAATACGAGGACATCACCAAAATACTGAAAATCAACTCGACTGCTTCCGTCAGCCCAGAAATAATTGCCCTAACATGTCCTCATATGTCAAGTTGTACCTAACCATTACCATTGGAACTGCTTCTACCAAACCTTCTAAATATGCAATTGCAGCCTCAACATCTGCATCTGCTATCCTTCTACGCCTTCTTTTGTCAATATAGTTGTAAGCATCCTTCTTTAGAAAACCAATTAGAGAATATTCACCTGCCATTCTCGTCATGTGTCGCAAACTCTTTACTGTCAAAATCCCACACTCATTAAGCCCATTTAATTGGGCTTTGGCTGCATCCGTCATTGGGCAATATCTCGGGATTAAGTGCACAATCCAATAGGTCAAGTTATGGTTATGGTTGTTATCGAGCTTCCTTACATGCCATAATGATGCACTTTTGTCTAGGTAAATGGAAAACTTAGCCTCCCAATTTGTCCTATTCTCTTGTTGTGTGCCCTCCTCTTGTCTGATCTATTGTATTGTATTGTTTTTCATCTCGCAATCTTTCCATGTTTCAAAAGAACCTCCTCCTAATTAGGTTCCTGATGTCATCCTTCTGAGAATCACCCTTCCTTACACCTACACCCATGCATCCAACTTTCATCATGATATGTGTTGTCCTCATACCATGATGACAACCATGGTCAGCACCACAGAACCGCCCGAATAATTTTCTAATCTAAAATATCCTATTACATGAAATAAATAGTCTTGAAATAGAAAAAGAAATATCTCGAAAAAATAAGAAGGAAACTCAAGTACATCTAAGTCATTTCATGCAATTCAGATCCCTTCATATAAGTCTCTCATTATTAATTAATTAAGGGTTTATGTAATTTGTATTTGAAGAACACATGTTAAAATGATAAATTAAGATTTTTTTAAAATTTGAATGTATTTGTTTTTCATTTATCAAATAAAAATATTTCAAACATTCTATTTATAGTAATATTAATTATCATTAAGAACACATGTATTAATTAATCATGCTCAAAGTTAATAGAAAAAGATTTGTGTGACATTAGATGAAATTGTGAACCTTAGATAGATACCTAATTTATGGTTTAGTTTATTCCTTTAAGTTTAATTCTAAGCATTGGAGTTCTAGGATTGCCTCTGACTCTCTCGGGACCTTATATCTTACGCACGTGAGCACTTTTACCATGTTGAGAACCTCCAGTTCTCATTCCATATAAATGTTGTTTTCAGATGCAGGTTGAAAGGCACCTCATTAGGTGTTTGAAGTTTTTGCTGTAGCGAAGTTGGGATATTGGTTTATGCCTTTTTGCTATGTTTATATATGTTTAGACTTTTTCTTTTGTATATGTTTCACTCTTGTACCTCATAGAAGTTTTTGATGGAGAACTAGGGTTTATGTTGAGTATTATTTTTGAAAACTTGGGGTTGTATATACTTATGTAAATATCCTCCGGCCAACCTTAGCTTCACAAGTTGAGTTTGGAGTTTGAATATTTGTATCCTTGACACTCTACTCTTATCATATATATGTATCTTTATCTTTCTTTGTACGCAAGTAATCGTTATTCTGAGAGTTGCGCTTTTGTTTTTCACGTTTTTGCTTAACCAACCTTCAAGGCTCATCGAATATTATATTATTTCAATTATATTATGTATGTATATTTTTATTTTACAGGTTGTAATACCTCACCATCTCTATTTTATGAATTTAAATATAAAACTCTGTGTGGTAGGGTGTTACAACTTTCATCTGACATGCGTTGTCTTCATACCATGCTCACAATCACAGTCAACACTGCGGAACTGCCCGAATCATTTTCTAAAATATCCCATTACATAAAATAAATGGTCTTGAATAGAAAAAGAAATATCTCAAAAAAAAAAAAAGTAAAAAGAGGGAAACTCAAGCACATCCAAGTTATTTCATGCAATTCAGATCTTTTCACATAAATCTCTAATTATTAATTAATTAAACATTTGATGAAATATTAATAACACTCAAATTGAAAATCACATTTTAATGATAATGATTGAATAATGAGTATCCCCATAAATAATTAAAGGAATTAATTATGTTATCAATAATAATCAACTTTAAAAATAACCTTATCTAAAAGTAAAAATATTCTTAAGCTCACTACCTGACCTTATCTGCCATGAATAAAAAGACCGTCCATATTGGAATATATTCGGTACCACCACAATAACAGTCCAATCAAACTTGGTACTTCACCTCCTTGTGTTACAGACAAACAAGGGTATCACAAAGACATAGAAAAATTATACATTTACGTAAGTAAAAAACAAACAGAAACCTATTATTGAGAGAACTAATCCTAAAACTAAAAAAACACACAAGTGAGTGTGTCGATGTACTTTGTGTTTTTGTTTTCTAGTGTTTTTCCCAAAGCCATAGAAGTAGAACCGTTTGCTCAGTCATTTTTATTTTATTTCCGAGTTGAGAAATTCCTAATTTGTCCTCCTAGAGAGAGAAAACATCAGACATAGGTAATTGGAAGGTTGTAAGAGAGAGAAAGGAAATTTTGGTCTTTTTTGTGTGTTCCAATGGTTCAACTGGGAACCCAAAGCAGGGTTGTGAGAAGAAAGAAAAATTTAATCTTTTTCTCATGGGTTGTCCTGAGCCTATGATCTTGTGAGAACCCAGAAAGCGATCTTTGATGCGCTCATAGGATTGGCCGATTCAACCCCAAACGTCTTTGGTGGCCGTTGATTTCGTTATTTCATTGTTTTTCTTTTTTGTTCCCTCCGAGATATGAACGGTGGCGATGAGGTCGTCGCAGCTCCGGCGGGTCCACCGAACCCTCTGGAGTGGAAATTCTCGCAGGTTTTCGGCGAACGCACGGCCGGTGAAGAGGTTCAGGAAGGTAATTACAGCACCTTGTATTGTTGATTGGATAAAAAAGGGACATTTTTTTTGGGGACCGAGGGGGGACTTGTCGGATCCAATTGATTTGCTGGGATTAGGGCTTGATTCCGATGTTTCGATCTGTTTTGGATCGTGTTCCGACACTCCCTTGTAGTTTAGGCTTCTGGGTCGTTGAGTAATGTTGGTTTTGGCTAGTGGGTCATTGCTTTAATCATTGCCTGATTCGGCTCTTGATTGCTTTTCTCCTTTTGGTTGCTTTTGTCAGTGTTTTCGTTCGCTTGTGTATGTGTGTGTGGGAAGGTAGTAGTGTGGAATGATATGCTTTGACCTGGATGTTTTTTGAGGTTTGTGTGTCTTTGCATTGTAAATTCACTTGATTGGATTGTGGGGAGTGTGAGACTGAGCTGATGATGACACTTGCCTCGTGTTTGTGACAATTTGTGTTGTGTTTTCTAGCCCGTGCTTTGTGTTGCAAATAACAGCTTTTGTTGTTGCTAATTGGTCGCTGTATTTTCTCAATAATGTGTGAGCTTGTGTGAGTGTGTCATGTTTAAGATCTTGTTGTTATGTAGTTTGATTCGTGGTGTTGAAGATTGGCTGCTGTAATCCGTGGCATCGACAATGGAAAGACATTTGGTTTGCAGCATAATTTGCTACCTATGAGTATAAGTAATGGTGGTGTCTCTTTGACTAGATATTCTTGGTTGAAAACTTAATTTTGTCAGCGTTAGACAGGGAAAGTTGTCTTCCATTTCTCTCAATATGAAACAGCCTAGATGTGGAATTATCATTAAGTTGTATGTACGTGTCGACAAATTTGGAACGTCGTCATGGATTTGTCGTGATACTGATATTTATGTTGTTGCGCGGTTACATAAATTTATAGTGTAGAATTGAGTGCTTTTGGTCTTGCTTTTCTCATGATTGCCCGATGTATTTACACGAAGTCACCGCTTATAATATGGGATTGTTTGCCTACAATGGGAGGAGAGAGTGAGATTTATCAAGGGAATGACTTGATATTGCAATACAGTGATTTATAAATCTGAAATGGTTTTCATTGCAGGGTAATGCGAAGGTTTACTAATTATTTGCCCTATTTTCTTTCCGCAGTTGACATAATTTCTGCTATTGAATTTGACAAATCTGGTGATCATCTTGCTACTGGTGATCGTGGTGGTCGAGTTGTTCTATTTGAGAGGACAGATACAAAAGATGTAAGCCTGGTTTCTGCCATCCCCCCCTTTTTCCCCCTTCTTTTCAAGAAGTTCCCATCTAAGCACTTTGTATTGGAATATGTGTGTATGCTGAAACTTTCAGGCTGGTGGATCAAGAAGGGATCGGGAGAGGATGGACTATTCTATTAGTAGGCATCCTGAGTTCCGTTATAAAACAGAGTTTCAGAGTCATGAGCCCGAGGTAGTCACCCCTTGCCTATTAATATTGCACCAACTTCCTATCATTCAGAAGTTATGAGTGTCAATATTTACGATATACGGTCATTTTTCAGTTTGACTATCTCAAGAGCTTGGAAATAGAAGAGAAAATCAACAAAATCAGATGGTGCCAAACAGCTAATGGTGCCCTCTTCCTTCTTTCTACAAATGATAAAACCATCAAATTTTGGAAGGTACGAATCAAATGCTGAGTTTGGTATTTTCACCAATTTGATAATGAATTGTGCTCAAGGTTGCATTTTTGTGGAATTAAGTTCGATTCCTGGTTTTTCATGCATAGACACTATGAGGCCTCTGCATTTGTATTCTGTAAATTATCAGTTAGCCAGATACATTTGCATGTAGTGGAGACTCTTAAGTATGCATGTATGGGTAGGCTTTTCATTTTCACCTGCAAAAAATTGTGATGTCCTTTTGTACTACCATCTTTCATGCACTTTTTTTACGAGTCTTTTTTTGTTGTGTTTGTTAATACACCTTCATATTTATTTTGTTAAAATGCATTGAGATGATCAAATGTCATGATTAGTTGATATTGAAGGAGGCCGTGCCATGAAATAAATCCTAATGGAAAATGATGTTGATGAATATATTACCTTCCTTGAATATTTGGATATGTATGTATATGAAACTGAATGTGAGTGTCTTCAATTTTTTAAGTTTTCCTCCCTTATGAATAATGTGATTGATCCATCTGCTAGGTTCTTAATCTAAATATTTCTTATCTGAGAACAGGTTCAAGAAAAGAAAATCAAGAAAATTTCTGAGATGAATGTTGACCCTTCAAAAGCAATGGGAAATGGCAGTATTGGTAGTTCAAGTAGTTCTAGGGCATATCTTGCAAATGGAGGAGCTCCAGATAGATCACACAATAACCTAAGCAATGACTACTCATTTCCACCAGGAGGCATTCCATCACTAAAGTTACCTGTGGTAGTTGTATTTATCCCATTTCATCTGCAACTCATTTCCCAATGTTTGTATGTTGACAATAAAATTTATGGTTTTTGTTTTAATTATTGAAAAAACAATAAATTATAAGTAGACTAAAACAAAAGTGTCAAAGCCTAGCAATGGTTAGTTTTTCTTCATTAAATGGAATGCAGTTTGTGTTTGCATTACATTGAGTTTGAACAGCTTAGCAGATATATGTTGAACTAACAAGCCCCGGCAGTAGTTCAACAAACATATTTCAATCTTGGTTGTCCTCATGGTGCTACTTAAGGTTGCTTAAAATGGTCCTAACTTTTTCATTTTTAATGTTCAGTGTGTGTGGTGGGTGGGGTAGGGTTTTTTTTGGTTTGT
>NC_029792.2:1036342-1045568 GCF_000816755.2 Arachis ipaensis | reverse complement strand
AATGTTATAATATATGTAGGTAAGTAGCCAGGAGACGAGTTTATTGGCTCGGTGTCGCAGAGTATATGCCCATGCTCATGATTATCATATCAATTCTATTTCAAATAACAGGTGATTATAGATTTCTTAGTTCATACTTCAAACCATATTTTGCTATCTCATCTGGTAAATTTTGGGTGAAAGTGAGAAACCTGTGGATTCATATTCTATTATTCTTAGAGTGGATATTATTGTCAACCTTGCTTTCATTATTTTTATTCTCATAATGTGTTGTTTTGAAATGTTTCCTGGCGGATTATTGATTCATGTCGACATGATTCTATTTGAACCTTTTGTTTTGCTTTCTCTCATGGTGTTCCAAATACTGATCAAATCTGGATACTGTTATGCGATCCTATCTTCTAGTGATGGCGAAACTTTCATATCAGCCGATGATTTGCGTATAAATCTTTGGAATCTGGAAATTAGCAATCAAAGTTTTAATATTGTTGATGTAAAGCCTGCAAATATGGAGGATCTGACAGGTAACTTGGAGAACTTCTTATGCTATAAACTTTTCGCTGTTGATAACATGGTTATGCATGAGTAACTTCAACATATAAGTTTTAGTTGACTGATCACTGTGTAATGGCCAGCCCCATAGTAGTAACTTTATTGGGTCTGAGCTGTTCCACCCTGGGAGATCTGTGTTCATCTCGGAACTCTCTATTTCTAAAATCACATTTTTTCCAAAGAAAATATCTTGTGGGGTCATATCTCCCTTTAGGTAGGCCCAGCATGGAATAGTCCAGAATGTGTAGTTACCGTTTTTTTTTTGTTGCACTAGTTTGTTCGTTGTCAAAAGAACTTTAACAAATTTTTGGTGGCTGCAGGAGTTACATTTGTCTTTGAACTACTTTGCTTAGTCCATACCATGCAATTATTTACAAAAAAAAAATTGCGTACCGTGTTGAGTTTAGCTTGTAGTCACTATTTTATACTTCGATTCTATATTTTCCTTTCTTAATAATGAATGTAATTTTCGAAACGTGTGATTTTTCCACAGCTACTTTGCTTAGACTTGCAGTTCAGATTATGTTTTGTCTTAAGTCTAAACTTCACCTTGACTTAGTCCCTGCATGGTCCTACCTCAACTTGAGCTTGATTAGATGTCTAGGTTGGGGCTAGAACTAATAAAGTTTAATCTTTTGGAAATCTCAAGCAAAATATGGGCTTAGTCAAATCTGGTTCATGGAACCGATTTGCATTTGTAATTAGGCTATGTTTGGGAGTTCTAGAAATGTTGGAAGGGAATGTTCTTTAATGGAATGATGAAAGAAAGGTGAAAATTGGAGTGTACTGGATCGTGTCCTTCTCATGTGTGGTGTGTTCAATAAGTATATGAAGGGAGGGAAAGGAGAAAATGTATTTATAGGTAAGTGGGGAGGGACTTGGTGGGTTGAAGGTAGAATCGGCTTGTGTGTTGCATACATTATTTGCAGGAGAGTATTTCCTATTTCTTCAGTCTTGGTTGAGCTTTGACCCCAGATATTTATGATTTCAGAGGTAATAACATCAGCAGAATTCCACCCTACACATTGTAATACGTTGGCATACAGCAGTTCAAAGGGTTCAATCCGCCTAGTTGACTTGCGGCAATCAGCATTATGTGATTCGCATACCAAATTGTAAGCTTTTGTGGTAATCTTCATGTTAATTTCTAAAAACCAAGTAAATAAGTAATAGTGTTTAATAAATGTCGAGACTGTAGGCTAAATACCAGAAAGGTTTTTCTCTCTATTTTTTCCCCTTCTTTCTTGGCGGGGACAATCGAACTACGCAAAAGATCTTCTTTTGCTCCCTTCTTTGTGTGGACACTCGAAATGTTGCTTATGAAGCAAAGAGTTTTTATGAAAATCTATTATACTAATGCAGTTGTGTATGCTTCCTTATTCATTTAGATTCTAACAGGCAATATAATCTTTCGAACAGGTTTGAGGAACAGGAGGCCCCTGGGTCCAGATCATTTTTCACCGAGATTATTGCTTCTATCTCAGACATAAAATTTGGGAAGGATGGAAGATACATACTTAGCCGTGATTATATGACTCTAAAGGTTCGACGTTTTTACGTCAAAAAATCATGTTTTCAGTTGTTGAAGCTTTCTAATATTTTGGGCTTTGGCAAATAGACCCTCCTTTCTAATATTTGAGGAGATAAAGTTGTCAAATTGAAAGTTGAGGACCACACCCTCTTTGCCAAGAGACTTTTTTGATGTATTTTTACTTATTTATAGATAGGGATGCTTTAAATTTTTGTTGAATTGAATTCTTTATTTTTTATTAGTTTGGGTTGCTTTGTTTAAATTGTACTTTTTTTACTTAGGTCTCTTCGTAACTTCAGCATTCTTTGTGCTGTAGCCTAAACATATCAAATATCTCTCATTTGGTTTCTTTGGATGGTTTCTACACTTTTGTGTTTATGATCACTCATTCTTGATCTTATTCACTCATCTTGACTTATTTAAACAGCTATGGGACATAAATATGGATTCAGGCCCGGTTGCAACTTTCCAGGTTCACGAGTATTTAAGACCTAAGGTTAGATTCCTGGGCTTTTATAGGTGAAGTTGATTCATGAATTTCTTTCCACTGCTTTGTTGTCTTATAATTGGCTATGCTTTTGTTTGAACATGCCAGCTTTGTGATCTATATGAAAATGATTCAATTTTTGACAAGTTCGAGTGTTGTCTGAGCGGTGATGGGTTGCGTATTGCTACAGGCTCTTACAGGTCTGTGGTAAAAACTTGATATGTGGTTGAACTGTGAATGAAATTATTTATCCTGTTCCTTACTAATTTGATTCATTTGATGCCAGCAACTTATTCCGTGTGTTCGGTTGTGCCCTGGGAAGTGCCGAGGCTACAACCTTGGAAGCCAGTAAAAATCCAATGAGGTAATTTTTTATTGGAGATCTTATGTGAATCATGCTTTATTACTTAGGTATTGTGGAGTTATTATTAACTCTTTCGTTACGCCAGACGACAAGTTCCAACCACTACACCGAGGCAAAGATCCCTCGGAAACAGTATAACAAGAGTTGTAAGACGAGGTAAGTGTTCAACTCTATTTCCCTAGTCTAACCTCGAACAACATGTGAAATGTATTGTTTAACTGTCTTGCATTCTTGAACAGGTACAGAAGCCCCAGGCGTTGACGCGAATGGGAATTCTTTTGATTTCACAACAAAGTTGCTGCACTTGGCATGGCATCCAACTGAGAATTCAATCGCCTGCGCGGCCGCAAATAGCTTGTATATGTACTATGCGTAAAGGAAGACAAAACGACGAATGAGGACGTGACATGACGTGTATTTTGCATGGTTAAATTGCTGTGGAGAAGGCTGCTTCTTTTCCCTTGTTACCTTACCTACCAACCACACTGGGTTGGAGGCTATTACATTAACAACTCTCACACACACTAGAAAAAAAAAAGTCAAAAGTGCCCTTCAGAGCCTGTTTTGGAAAATGATGCAGAAGTGGCTGTTTCTGAATTCCCCAGGGGTAGGCACAGACCTTATTTTTGTTCTTCTTCCAACCCTAATATTCTTTTCTCCCCCTTTATTTCTCTGTATCTTCTTCTGAAAGAGAAGGTGCAAATCCATGTTTCAAATTGTGTTATGGCTTGCAAGTGAAGAAGAAAAATGTCATTGTAGCTCTCCTGCAACAGATACTAAAGGATGTTCAATATCTGCCATTAGGATCAAGATTGAAAAAAAATGTAGCTTTTCTTTTCTTTTCTTTTTTTTTTCTTTTGCCCAGATCTCTCTGTGGAATGGAGCAGTTGAAACCTGCAGTGCATCATTTTTTCATTGATTATTTTTGTGCTGGAATTTAATTTGACATGTCTGTCCTAAAGTCTTTAATTTTTACTGTAACGGTGGTTAGTTTATGTGCAAGTAATAATTTTAGGTTGCAAAGTAGCTTAAACTGGTGGTTCTCTCAGACATGCATTTATTTAGTGTTTAAAGAACGATTTTATGTTTGTGTCAAATTTTGCAATTGCGATTTTATATGAGAAAAGCAACAATTTTGAAGCGTGTTCTTTTCAAACTATTGATGCTAGAATTATAGACTCCTAGTTGTCTCAAATACATGAGTTATAAATTATAATAGAGGTAAATACTAAAACAAAATAGTATTTAAAAGATGTTATCGACAAAATAGTTTTTGAACAATTTTTAAAGTTGACAAAATAGTTTCTGAACAATTTTTAAAGTTGACAAATGTGATCATTCGTCATTTGATTCCGTTTTCATTGATGGAAAATGCTGAGTTGGTTAACAAATTTGATAAAATTCCTAATTTACTTTTAGTTGCAAATTCTAATCCCATCTTTTTCCAACACCTAACCTAATTTACCTTTTTGATAAACGCCGAGTTGGCAAACAATAATGATTCATGTTGTTTCTCCTTCTTTTTTCAATAACAGTTCATTCAAAAGTAATAAAGATTGAATCTTAATTTTACAATATAATACTTAAGTTTGAAAATTCAAATTAATTGAAGTAGTTTCTACATCGAACTCATGATGATATTCATAAAACATATCAAATTATAATTAAAGTCTACATTGATAGATTTTCTATTTTTTTTACAGTTTCAAATTGTTAATAATAAAGATTAAATGGATCACGAATAATAAAATAATAATTTATAAAATAAAGAGTACATTTTAAAATTAAATAATAGATGAAAGACTAATTAATAAATAAAATTAAAAAAAGGGTATTTGATAATTATTTAAAAACTTAAAAAAATATATTTTATTATTAGAACTATTTAATAGTCTAAATGTTTAGGAACCATATATCTTTTGTCAAATAAAAATACTATTCGTACACCAAAATCAATAACTAAAATTAGCTACCAATATATTTGTGTATGAATACATGTGTAGTTTAATTTATTTTTAATGTGTATTTGTATTCCAACGTATATTTTATACTATTGGCTGATTTTGGTGTACATGTAGCATATTCGTTTGCCAAAAGATTTAGATAAACCTCCAAATCCTTAATAAAAGTCTCTTGGTAAAAAGGGTAATCCTTGAACACTGAGTTGGTCATCTGTTAGCGGTAGAAACGGTAGCCAAAGTAACTGAATTCAACATCTTCACTAAGATTGTGAAATTATGAGTTATTCTTGTCAGAACAATTCTGTTACTAATTGAGGTGCCATATGGCAGCATGTCCTTATATATATAACTATAGACTATAATGAGTATGATCCAATAATTGAAATAGAGCCTCCATTTAGAATCTCCACATGATTATTATGATAAATTTTGCACCTTTAGTTTAGATCATATTCATGGCATCAAGGATTCCTCAGTTGCAATCAAAGGTGACACAAGCCTCTCAAGTTGTTGCTAAGAATGGAGGTTCCTACTACAAGCTATTGTTGGAACAGAACAGACACTATATCCAAGAGCCTCCCACCATTGAAAAGTGCCAATCATTGGCTAAACAATTGTTTTATACTCGCCTTGCAAGGTTCTTGATCAATTCAATTCCCTCTAAATTGTTGATAAATTTACATAAGAGAATGTTGAGATCTATAACAATATAATTAATTGCTCCTTGATTTCTGCAGCATCCCTCTTCGGTACAATTCATTCTTGAAGGATCTGGATTATGTAAAGAACATAGTGAAGAACAGACATGATCTAAACATAGAAGATGTTGGCATTGGTGCTTTGTTTGGACTAGAGTGTTTTGCATGGTTCTGGGGGGGTGAGATTGTTGGTAGAGGATTCACATTCACTGGCTACTATGTTTAACTATTTCAATCATTATTCAATATTCATTCATCTATTGACATTGCTAGTGAGATCATTTTCATCATCAAGTTTTATACCTTCTGTTTTCATTGATTCATCAGATATTTTGATGATGTTGCTTCAAGGCTATTTTTAAATCATCATGAACTAGCTTTTGTCCTTTGCTTGTTTGGTACGGATGCTAGTGGCATTTTGGGGAATTCACTACCCATGATCTTAAACTAAGGTGGAAACTCAGCAGGTGCACGTGAAGTTGATAGCTGAGAGCTATTAGATGGTTTGACTGATTTGACTAAATTTTCATTTAACGACTCTCAGCTATCAACTTTACGTGAAGTAGACTGCACGTGAGTTTCCACTATCCAATAAATGAAATAGTGGAAAACTATTATTTTTGTCTTCAAATTTTAGTTAAGTTTCAATTTCATCTCTAATGTATAAAATATTCTATTTTTGTTTTAAATATTTTATTTTGTGTCATTTTTATTGTTTGATCACAATTAAAGTTTTTTTTAAATACTATTTTTTCTATTATTATCTTTTTTTTCTTACTCTTCAACTATTTTTAGCTCAAATTACTACAATTATCATTGTTATGACCACTACAATTATAAATTTTGTCGTTGACAGAAGGAAATTATAATAAAAAAAATGTATTTTTGAAAAAAAATTTAGTTTTGAACAAAAATTAAAATAGAATATTTCAACCGTTATGAATTTAATCAAAATTTTAGAGACTAAAATAATATTTTTTTTCTCTTGAAATAATTATTAAGCATCTTGAGATGAGTTTGTTACAAAATATATTATAGTGCTGTAGATTTCTACAGCGGTCCCATTTTCATTTAAGATGCATAATGAGATTGAGATGTACAAGTTAACCTAATGGAGAATTTAAAAAAAAAAACAGAATCACATTCTCATTTAAGTTGCACCTCTTCTTTAGTTAGTTAAAAAGAACCAAGAATATATATAAACATATGTATGTACATAGGTGGAAATGCAAAATAGTACAAGATATTGGAAAAGAATATGTACTCTCTTTACCCTCAATGGAAGTGTGTATGTAGAGGTCACTTTCAAGCGATTGAGATCTTATATTCTATATGTGAAACATGTTTGTTAGGCTTGTTTGTTGTTTATTTCCACCTCAATATATATAAGTAATCACTTCCAAACAAACACCACATGCATGTGTATGTGTGTGTACACTTCATGTGCAAAAACCAAAAAGTGCTTAATTTCATATGCGGCTGTGACCAAATCCAATGGTTTTGATCATGTCCTTGTGTAGCCGCCAACTACTCAAGATTTTTTCAAGGCCTCTCAAACAATGCAATTGGATTTCCACTTCATTAAATGCAAGAGAATTAGTATAACTTTTGTTCATGATTGTAGCGTTTATTTTGAGGTATTGAGATAGAGACGGAGAAATTGAGATTTAATATTGTGTTTGTTAGTTCAGAGACTGGTACTAAAATTTCTGTTTCTATTTTTAAAATTTCAGTATTTCAGTACCTCCAAAAAGTAGGGACACAGGGGACTGGAATTTTTAGAGATAGAGACTGAAACTTTAATAACATTTTATACCTAAAATACTTTCATTTCAATTAATTAATTCCAATTTTATCCTTTGTGCAAATTAAATTAGAGTTTCATTCTTGTTTCAATTTCTGTCTCCCATTTTGTACCAAACAGAATACTAAAATTTATTTCAATCTCTGTTTTTTAATTTTTGTCTCTCAGTTTTTCCGTCTCTGTCTTTTCACCGAACGCTACCGATATGACTAAGTTGATGAAAAGTTATTATAACTTCTTTTGATGTTTATTTATCGCACTTTCATATGAAATATAAAAATCCTTCATATGGAATAACACATGGGTTATTACATCATTTAGGGTTATTTCATTCTTCAAGTAGATCGCTTATGTTAGCTTAATCTTTTTTATTATTATGTTGTTTAATTTTCTCTCTTTTTTGTCGTTTTCAAGTCTTCATTTTATTTTATACAACATGTCCTAAAAATATATGTCCTACATTCAATAGCACTTGGATGGAAATTTTTCTCTAGACGCCTTTTTTTATATATTATTATTTATTAACCTAAACACTGTGTAATGAGATAGAAGGACAATATTAAATTGAAGACTTAATTAACCTATTGATTTTTATAGTTTTACTACAAATTTATAGTTAAAGTCATTATATTTAGATAAAAGTTTTCAATTTTAGATCTCCTTCAAACTTTTTTTTGTTAAAAAGTTGAAAAATTATAATAACTAATAAAGTAAGTAAACTTCAAATAAAAGAAGAAAATGTCATGATAACGGTAAAATATAGTTAAATTAAGAATTATTCGTCAACAAATTATAACTTAAATGATATAATCTTTTTATACTCATCTAGAAGTCGCGAGTACGAACCTCAATCCTAACTTAAAAAAAAATTAAGAGTCGTCCACATGCATAGAATTACAATGTTATAGGAGAGGGGTCCCATTCTCCCATCACAACTCCTCGTGCTATTGTATCTTCATTTCAACTTGCTCTTCACTCCTCCACTACTCTCTCTCTCTTTTTAAATCTTTTATACATACATGTTTTAATTTGATTCATTACTATCCCACCATTCTATACACTTATTACAATAATAATAGTAGTTGGTCACACACATGTAACTTCGAACGATAAATCGTATAACATGGAACCAGTTATGTGTCATTAGTTGATGGCCTTATTGATTCATCAAGCTAAGTAGTGGAATCGGAATTAGGGAGGACGTGGCTGCACAACGCAATTTAATCATAAAACATTATATTATATATAGAATATTGACAGAAATTATTTTAATATGAAAATATATTTTAGTTGAATATTGATATTTAAAATGTATTACAGTATTGTGGAAATCATTCAACATGTCCTCCACGTGTTGGTTAATATGCTGCCACGTGTCAAACATATTCTTCACGTGTTGGCCAGGATGCTGCCACAAGTCCAGCCAACACACCCCACGTGTTGACCAAATAATTCCATTTCTTAAAAAAATACCAATATTTTTTTCATATAAAAAAAATCAGCCGAATATTGATCTTATTACAAGCTGTATTTTTTTAATCACATCACAGCCGTACACGTGTCAAACTTGATCATCAATCACCGCATTTGCAGTAAATGGGGGCCACCTAATCCTTCGCCTATGCGCACGAGGACGGTGCCTCTCTTCAATTCTAATCCATCAACCCAAATCAAATCACAGCCGTCCAAACAATTCAACGCACAATGTAGGACCCGCTTGTTCCCTTTTAAGCTTTTTACCGCTCATTCTTCACCATCACCACGTCACAGTCACACGGGTCAAACATCTACGGCTTCAAGTTGAAGCAGCCAATAAAATGACAAAACGT
>NC_029792.2:1035100-1036022 GCF_000816755.2 Arachis ipaensis | reverse complement strand
TGCCGCAGTGCTGCTCCAGCTGTCAGTCGAGCACCTTCCACTCATGGGGTTCTGCCACGTGTCCCCCGTGGCATTGGCTGTGATGGGGTGACGGTAACTCAACGCAACCCACTTTCGCACACATTCTACACCGCTCGACACTTTGACGTCTCTGATTCGCTTGCGTGATATTTCAACGGCCATGATCTCATGATGAAACCCACGAAATGATGGGTGTTGATTGCTTTGTCCACACGCAAGCCCTGTCGTGTGGGCTCAATGGGCCACTCTTTTGGCGGCGGCTTTCCCAACATGGCCCAATATACGGCTTGGCTCAGCCACAAATACAAGCTTGGAGATTTAAGTCGGTAAAATTTCTATTAATATTAAAAAAAGGAAAAATTTTCCCCCTGAAAATGCGTTACTAGTAGATAATAGAGTATGGACTAATAGACTATAGAGTAATGAGGTTATTAGTTAGTTGTCTTTTGTGGTTGGTGTCTTTAATTAAGGTGATTAAGTTGATGGAGACATTCTAATATCACAAATACCTCTATATTAAAGGAAGATTATTTTATTTTATTTATCCCATTTGTTTATAACCATAAGAATTTATGACCTTACACTCGATTCTCCCATCTCAATATTCTTATTTGTCTCTTTATCAATATCTTAATTACATTATTGGCGTCCCTTTTTTCTTATTTTATTGTTACATTATATTATATTATTACTACTTTTTCCAGGAGCAGTTTTCATACGGTCATGTAATAATAATAAGAGCGACTAATTCCGTGGTCTACTTTGGTCATTGACCCGTTGACTAATTAAATAAAGTTACTAGTTTTTAATATACAAAAACATTACTTTTTATGAAAGTTAACACTTTTAATCGCCCCACTAATTCTGTTAAATTTTAGTTAAGTGCGATGTGTGAATGCCC
>NC_029792.2:1028569-1034907 GCF_000816755.2 Arachis ipaensis | reverse complement strand
TAATGATCCATCCATAGAAATCCAAGGCAACAAGAGAAGCTTCCAATTCCAAGTTCATTCATCAAACCAACCACGTAACTTTCTCGTTCTGTCTCTTTGAGCTTCTATCTGTTTCTTCAAACTACTTTACTTTGTTGGAACTGCTTCTAGATTATGTTACACAACCAACCACAACAACACTTTTTATGTGTTTTTATTTTTGGGATCATGGTCTGATTGATTATCTTGTCATCTTTCCACTTTCTACTTAGTACTATAAAAAAGCTTACACCTTTGTTTTCCTGAACCTGAACTCAGATCTTAACACATCAAGGGTTGCTTGCTTCACATGCCCTCAAATTCAATCCCTTGAAAGGTTTGAACTTTGAACTTTGTTGTCAAATTGATGAAACCCCTTTTGCTTAAATACTGAAGTGCTTTTTAGTATTATAAGGAGAGAATGCAAGACCCAACAATATTTCAACCCATCAAACCCCAATTTCCTGAACAAGAACAACTTAAATGCCCACGTTGCGACTCAACAAACACCAAATTCTGCTACTACAACAACTACAATCTCTCACAGCCACGCCATTTTTGTAAGAATTGCAGAAGGTATTGGACCAAAGGAGGTGCTCTTAGGAACATCCCAGTTGGTGGTGGAAGCAGGAAGAACACAAAAAAATCATCCACCAACAACTCCTCCTCCAAACGCCTTACATCATCATCTGCACCATCATCATCATCAGTATCCCCTTCACCATCCGTTTCCACTCCAGCACAGGCTGCTTCATCCGCTCCTGAATCCGACTCGGCCCAGGCCTACGCCGCCCAGCCTACTGTGGCTGATCAAGGCCCAGGCTTAAGCTTCAGTTCCCTATTGGCAACTAGCCATTTGGGGAGCCTATTGGAGGGTCTGAATTCAAATGGATCAAGTCTTAAAATGGTGCAAATGAATGAATTCGGAGTGAATGTGAATTCGACCGGTTCTGTTGAGCCGCCTGTGAGCTCGAATTCTAGTAGAAATCCAGGGTTGGATGTTCAGAGTAATGGCAATAATGCAGAGAGCTTTCTGAGTATGCATAATGGTGATTCAAGCTGTTGGAATAATGGTAGCAATGGATGGTCTAATCTTGCAATATTTACACCAGGATCAAGCTTTCAGTAGAAGCAGCAGATTCACCAAAACTGATGAAATTGATGAACCTTCTTAGTTATAAAAATAACATCATCCTTTAGGTAAATTCTTTTTCTGATTTTGTGGTGGTAGTTCTTCAGTTTTATCAGTGGTGTTAGAAAAAGAGAAAAGGAAAGTGGATTTTTTTTTTATCAGTTATTATAGTGACTTTTACTCAGTACCCACCATTGTTGGGGGATTCTAATTTGATCTATATATATATATAAATATGCATTTTACAGTTAATTTGGTTTGTTTTCTGCATCTTGCAGATGGAAAGTTGCTTGTAGTGATCTTAGGAGGAATGTTTTTTAAGGATATTTATAGGTTACGCATGGATAGATAGACAGATAGACACATTTCTTTAAGATTATTGTTATCTTTTGTTCTACTTTAATCATATATATATGTATGTAATTACTAAAATATTAAGGGTTGAGTAGTTTAAAGTTCTGCCCCCTGCATAGGATACCTAGCTACCTGCTTTTTTCTTAATTAAAGCATGTGATTTATTCAAAATGGTGGGTGATTAAACTTATTGGTCTTAATTGGACAGAGAATTTTTGGATCAAATAGAGGGCCACTGCCATTGAATATTAACTAACCACTATGAGTTTATGACTCTCATGACACGGTCATACTAATGTATAGCTGTGTCACAGTTTTTTATTTTTTGAATATAACAAGTACTATGCATTATGCAACTTATTTTAGTTTTATATTTATCGAAAGGCATAATTATGAAGGTTACTTTTGACGAGTTTTAGATTAGTTTGTGTTTGTTCTTCTTGTATATTTGTAAAATTAAAAAAAAATTATTGTATTTTTACTGGTCTTGCATATTCTTTACTTGCATTTTTCAATTTTTATTTTTCAATTTGAATAAAAAAAAGCGATGGTTTTGTTGTCGTTTTATGCAAGTTTTAGTGTTATTTTTACTTTTTTGTCATTGTCTACAAGTGTTGGTATTCTTTTTAATTCAAAAAAAAAGTAAAAAAAAAAAAAAGGAAGGAAGAAAAAAATTGTATTTCAAGTGATGTAATTTAATCTTGTCCTCACTTAATTTCATTCAAAATCAATAACTGATAATGTATATAATTTAAACTCTAAATGTTTTCTTTGTTTTTTACAATTTAGTAAAAAAAAATTGGTGTTACGTAAACATAGAAACACGATGACGATAATGACAGTGAATGAGTAAAAAATGTGTGATTGTACACCAAAAAATAATACGTATTTTAAATGTTTGTGATATGAAGAACTCAAATATTATTTAGTAGTATTAATTTATATTTTTAAGTATTAGAATATTTATTTTAATTTTATGTAGTTTGAATTTATTTATTAGTTATTAGATTGGATTTTAATTTATGTTAGGGAGTTTAGTTTTTTTTTAATCTAATAAAAGATTATAAATATCTCTTAAATTAATATAGCTATCGTTGAGTAATTAGAGGTGTGAGTAAGTCTCTCTTTTATGGTATCGAAAAATTAGGTAGAAGATTGAGTGATTTTATTCGACTTAATTCCTAAACTATGGAGTAGATAAATTAGGTTAGGTAAATCTGTTTTTTTGTTGTATAAAAAAATTAGATAAAAAAATTATTGTTTTTTTTATTTAATTTCAATATATTCTTTTTATTTTTTATTTTCTATTTTCAATTTAAATTTATTTTTTTATTTTAATACTTATCTTTTTATTTAGGGTTAACTGATTAAGTATGATTTTGGTCCATAAGGTATATGTTGAAAATTTTGTTTGTTCCAACATTTTTTGGCATACAAAATCATTCTTAAGTTTAACTTGATTTTAAAATCATCATTTGAACCAAAATACTTAAGGACCAAAATCATACGGAGGCGGAGGCAGATGTGGATCGTTGACAACTTTTTCTTTTTCTTTTCTTTTCCTTCTTTTTTCTTCCTTCTCCTTTGTAGGAGCAGAAACACTCTATTTTTCTTATTTTTTTTATTACAAATAATTTGGTCCAAAATTTTAAAATTTAAGTAAAAAAAAAAACTATTTTAAAACTTAATTTTAAACCTTAGAAACGATTTTGTATGCAAAAAAAGTTAAGAACAAAAAAAATATTCGACTTATACCTTAGAAACCAAAATCATACTTAACCTTTTTATTTATCATTAGTTTTTTTTTCTTTATCAGTTTCTCTAAAAGATAATCGGAAAATATTAGAGTTTAATATTTTTAGTAGAAACTAAAAAATACAGTTAGTTAATATTAGTTTGAATATAAGATAAATATAAAAAATATTAACAGTCTAATATTAACATATCTTTATTTAAAGATAGGTAAATGAGCGGCTAATTCATAAGAGTATCTTGATCATTCCATTAAAATTAGAAGTACAAAGTTTGTTTTTCATTTTTTATAATTAGATCGGAAGCTATTCTTTTTCATAATCAAAAGGAGGGGAATAGAGAAACATCAATTAAGAAGTGGGTAAACAAAAATATGCGATTAAAATTAATTCTTCCGTATTATTAAAGTGCTTATGTCACTTGGATCAACGAGTAAGCAAGATTTCTGTCCCAGTCCTTGATCACAGTGATAAACAATTAAACATCATTTCATTCCGTTAATCTTAATTAACTCTCTCATTAATTATTAAGTGAAAATTAAACTTAATCGCTTCCGTCCTTCACTCATTCACTGACCACTCTGCACTCATTCATTCACTCACACCTCCAAACTAAAGTTGGCTCCTTTTTGTTCCCATTCACTGCAACAATTTCCGCTCTGATCAACCTCTCTCTGAGTCTGAGGGCCAAGATCTCGCATCAATTTTCTCCACACTCTCAGCTGAAAACCAGCCACACCAAATTCCCTCGTAACGGCTACTGTTCAGGTTCGTCGCTTTCGTTCCAATTCCATACCTATTTGAACTTGCTCATGAAATTCAATTCTGGGTATTTGCAAAATCTGAGCTTGATGGATATTTTGGGGAGAGTTTCTTCACGTGCTTCGTTAATTTGACATACTGAGCGCTCCCAATTCGGGAATTAAGGTTTTTGAGTAGTGGAAACTAGCTTCTAGATGCTACTACCATGTATTTTTTGTTTAAGGTATGTACTTGAGTGGGGTCTCTGTTCTTAAGTGCTGCATTGCGAAGGAATTATTGTTTTTTATGCTGAATTTCAGCTAGTGAGCTAGTAGAGTATGCACCTTTTAGTTAGAAGAGAAGTTATACAGATATTGTTTTGTGATTGTTGCTGTTTTTAAGTTTTTATATGCATGGTCTCTGATAAAGCTGAATCAGCTAAATGAACATTGAATAGAACAATTTTGAATTTTCCCTTTTTCTGTTTGTTTGCAACTAAATATTTAATTGCATATGTAATGTATGCATCTTGCCAGAACAAAAAGAATTTTAAGAGGGATGTCATGCTGAATGTTGCTGCCCAGCAGTGGATTCGGTATGAATTCAGCGATGGACGATATTAATTTGATTCAGCAAGCTCAGAGGCATCACTTGGTTGTAAGGGAGATTGGTGAAGAGATTGATCTAGAAATTGGACCCGGAGACGATGATCCTTCATTTGGTAACACTACACTAATTGGTGGCCCACCACGGGAATCTTCCACTGAAGAGCAGGGGGAGACGAAGCAGATGGAGATGGTTTCTCCGCTCCCTGGTGATGCTCAGGATATGTCGAAGACCCAACCTGGGAAGAGGAAGAAGAAAGTTGTTAAAAGATGGAGAGAGGAATGGGCAGACACCTACAAATGGGCTTATGTTGATATGAAAGATGGTACGGCTAGGATTTTTTGCTCTGTCTGCCGGGAGTATGGCAGGAAGCATAGAAGAAACCCTTATGGGAATGAGGGCAGTCGTAATATGCAGATGAGTGCTCTAGAGGAACACAATAATAGTTTGCTTCACAAAGAGGCTCTTCGTCTTCAAATGGCCTCTAAGGAGAAAATTACCACTGACAAGCCTATTTATGTAAAAGGTTGGCCATCTCACATGCTATTATAATCACTGGCTGTACAACCATTTTTTCTTGTTTGACATTCCTTAAATTCATTTTCCTTTCGTGAATGATACAAATTTCCCACATTGCAGAGTACATTGTAATATGTCTTATGTCGTGTCTTAAGACGTCAGCGATAGACTAAAATTAGATTACTTTTTTGTTAGTTTTTTATTCTTGTTTTTTTGTAGAGAATTTAGTATTTATATTTTACCGGTGTACATAATGTATTTCAAGTTACATAACCTTTTTTTTAAGGCATTTATGTTGGTTATGTACCTTTTATTTAATCGCATAGGATTCTAAGGAATTCTCTCATTATATATATTAAAACAAAAAGCATTACTATCTTTCAGTGTTATCTGACACCTCTACAAACAATTCTATAATTGAAGCTCTTATTTCGAAAACAGCTGGATCAATTCTCGAGGCTACACTAAAAAGGGATCCCCATGAGGCTGAGTTCATTCAGGCAGTTCAGGAAGCAGTTCATGCTCTAGAGAGAGTCATAGCGAAAAATTCTCAGTGAGTTTTGTGCATATGAAGTCATAACTATATGTTTAATGGTATACTCTGCAGATGACAAATCTAATGCTTTAGTATTTATGCATCTCAGCTATATCAGGATCATGGAGCGCTTGGTGGAACCTGAACGTATGATTGTTTTCCGAGTACCGTGGGTGGATGATAGGGGTGAGACACATGTTAATCGGGGTTTTCGGGTACAATTCAACCAGTCAATGGGTCCATGTAGGGGTGGTATTCGTTTTCATCCATCAATGAATTTAAGCATTACCAAGTTTCTTGGTTTTTCACAGGTACGTTGATTGTTTTGTTATTTATGATAGTTTCTCCTACAGCTAATAGCTCAACATCCAGAACTTAGTCTATATTACTGTCAATGCAATTTTTATTATTTATTTATTTTTGTTTAGCATATACTATCTGAATACCTGGTGCACATAAAAATTGAGAGTTCAAAGCCTATAGTCTATTCACCAACCAGATAAAATTGAACTGGCAGAATGAGAGAAGTTTTGACGTAGATTTTATAAACAAGCCTTTTTTTAGCACACCCGTGTAGGCACATAAATGTGCATATATAAAATTTATATAATGAAGTACTAAATAAGCCAATATGATGGGCTTATGAAGGAAAAGTATGATGTTTGTAGAGGAAGAAGAGACG
>NC_029792.2:1024925-1028482 GCF_000816755.2 Arachis ipaensis | reverse complement strand
ATTGGTTTGTTATTAAAAAATGCTGAGGTTCAATTATCAAAAGAGATAAAAGTCTAGACTCTGAGCTGCTTATCTGTTGAGCCACTTTCTAAACAACATAGCTACTCCCTTCGTTGCAGACTTTAAAAAATGCATTATCGCCTTACAAATTGGGAGGAGCAGCAGGTGGAAGTGATTTTGATCCAAAAGGAAAAAGTGATAATGAGGTGACTTTCCTACCTATTCCCCTGCCCCTTCCTCTTTTTTTCCCTCAACTACTTGTATAATTTCTTAGTGTAACTTAAATAAGTTGGCAGATCATGCGATTTTGTCAAAGTTTCATGAGTGAGATGTATCGGTACTTGGGTCCTGACAAGGTAATTGAAAATATATAAGATCCTTTATACTATTTAATTTTGAAGCCTCGTCTGCATCTTATTTTGTTGTAACGGTTGCTTGCTAGGACCTTCCATCAGAGGAGATTGGCGTTGGTACTAGAGAAATGGGATATCTTTTTGGACAATATAGACGTCTAGCTGGTCATTTTCAAGTAATGTAAACATTAATCTTTGAGCTGATAGATGTTTTCCTTCATGGTCTAAAGCAAAGCTAAGTAACTTTATATGTATTTTTCATATGTATGTGCTACTTATGCAGGGAAGTTTTACAGGACCAAGGATATTTTGGTCTGGAGCCAGTCTTCGAACTGAAGCTACTGGTTATGGCCTGGTAATATTTGCTTGACTATGTATAATATGTAACTGCCCTTACCTGTTTTTCTTACATATTATCTTGAAAAGTTATTGAAATTTCTAGATGCCCTTTCTGTAAAGGTCCCAAGCTCCTGTTCACAAGTAATACTTGTGTGTCTCGAGTGCATTGTTGATTGTGCTCACAACCAATAATATAATAGCATTTTATATAAAAGTGTGTTATTGGCCGAGTATATCCATGGGATGCATCACAAGCATCCAAGTTTTTCTCCCAGTGCATGGATTTTTCTTTTTATTAGGAACTGATTATCAGCAATTCCCGTAACTTCTATTTGCCAACTCACCATTTGGCACCATGACTTATTGCCTATTATTGACTTTGAATATTATCCTAAAAGCCTTATATGGATGTATTGTTTCAAATTCTTAAATATAACAAGCTGACAACCCACTGCAGGTTTTCTTTGCACAGCTCATACTTGCCGATATGAATAAAGAACTCAAAGGATTAAGGTTGCCACTTAATTTAGATGTTTTATAAAGATTGCTGTTGTCGGCTCATGTATCATTTGTGCTACCTTCTAACGTTATTTCTAGCTATTAAGATTCTAGTGGTTCAAAGAATGAAGACTTCGAATTTAATACTCCCTTTATATTATAAACTAGAATGTTCCCAGTTGCATGTATATCAATTTCATTTACTAATTGTTTGTCTGCTATTTCAACCAATTATATACTAGTAAATTTTTCGCTAATTAGATTCGTTTTACATGTTCATGATTCTTGCATTTGGGGATACTCTTCTTTCTTCTATTTTTGTTAGATGTGTTGTGAGTGGTTCTGGAAAGATTGCAATGCACGTTTTGGAGAAACTGATTGCTTATGGTGCCCTTCCTATCACAGTCTCAGGTAATTTTGATTTGCTATGAGTTACAAATATAGGAATCCTACAGCATGATGTTATTTTGCATTTTTCATGTCAGGTTTTATCTTTCATATTCATCATGAGATTAAGATTAGAAGTACTCATCAAAATTGTTAGGATTGAGTTCCCTTATGTTACCTGATCTTTTGATGCCATATGCAATGTTCTGAAAAATCATTTTCAGATTCAAGGGGATATTTGGTTGATGAAGAAGGATTTGACTACATGAAAATAGCATTATTGAGAGACATCAAAGCTCAACAAAGAAGTTTGAGGTTTGTCTCCTGTCATTTATGTTGTATTTTCTTTAAAAAAATAAATTTCCCCAGCATAGGCATATATAATATTGGGTGCTTGCTCATAAGTCATAACATTGGCTTATGTAGAGACTATTCAAAGACCTATGCTCGGTCCAAATATTATGACGAAGCAAAACCCTGGAATGAAAGGTGTGATGTTGCATTTGCTTGTGCTTCGCAGAATGAAATTGAACAATCTGATGCCATTAATTTGGTTAATGCAGGTTGTCGTCTACTAGTCGAAGGTATTTTTTTTTATTTAAGGGTGCAATATGTCTTTGCTCTTTGGGTATATTTTCTCTCTCTCATAAATACTAATGGTGACTTCCATATATTATTTGAATGCTAGGTTCCAACATGCCCTGTACTCCTGAGGCAGCTGACTTCCTAAAGAAAGCTAGTGTTCTCATTGCTCCTGCAATGGCTGCTGGCACTGGAGGGGTACGATGTTTGCTATATTCAGAGTGCTATGTTTTGCTCATATTATTGTAGATTCTAGATTGGCATGTTGACATGTTGATGACCTTTCTCCTTGCTTACAGGTTGTGGCTGGAGAGCTTGAACTGAATCATGAATGCAGTTTGATGCACTGGTCGCCAGAGGATTTCGAATCTAAATTGCAGGTATTCTAAATATTTCCCTTTGCTGAAAATATATTACCTATACAAATCACTCATCCTTTATTTCGTTATGTCGAGAATTTATGCTAGATGAAATTTTGACAATTGTGGAAATTGTGAACTAGTTTTACTTTTTATTTCATACTTTGGTAAGCACTAGTTGCATAATGATCTATGATAACTTTCTTTTTGTGTGGATTTGATAGGAAGCAATGAAGCAGACTTATCAGAGGTCCATGAAAGCAGCAGCTGATTTTGGTTATCAAAAAGAAAATCCAGAGTAAGTGGTTTCTCCAGAAATGCCTTCCTTTTCAGAATTGATTAGCATAGAAACCTCTATGAAGATCTGTATGAATGGTTTTGTTTGTCAGGGCTTTGGTACATGGAGCAGTGATCTCATCCTTTCTGACCATTGCTCAAGCTATGACTGATCAAGGTTGTGTATAGAAGAAACAATTGAATGCCACCGCCATGAAGCTTCAGCACAGCAAGTGAAGTAACCAATTTGCAGGCTGATGAGAGAGCATGTTGTCTTGTAAAATATTTAATGTAACAATTCACAAGTTTTTCAAGATAAAAATTATTTAATTAATTGGTGTAGGCTAATTCAATCCAGCTACATGTTTGTTTTTAACTCATAACAGTAAACAAGTATTTGGGGTGTTGAAATTAGGAATAAAAAGCTGAATTAAAAGTTAAAACCACTCTACAAAACGACATCCATAATGCGTTTTATTAATTTCATTCTTGTTGATTTAAATAATTGTAAAACCACTGTATAAAATCCCTGTAGATAACGAAATACATGTGTAATTTTGTTTCGTCTCGTACTATCTATTGACAGAAAAATATACATGTCTACTATTTATTATCGTAGAAGATCTAATTGGTATTTTTTTTTCCTTCAAAATTAATTAGTTCGAGGTTAAAATCTTCGAGGATCTAATTGTCACTTTATTAGTCACCAAAAAAAATAATTGTCACTTTATTTATTAGTTTAAATTAAATAGTATTTAATTCT
>NC_029792.2:1019840-1024907 GCF_000816755.2 Arachis ipaensis | reverse complement strand
ATAATATTAAATAATTAATTATTCATTATATATAATGTAAACAAAACAAAAAATATAATTTTATTTGGGCTTAGATCGGAGTGGCCCACATGATTTTGGCCCAGATCGAGATGAGCCCGTCCAATTTTTGTGTCCAAAAAACTTGGTTTTGGAAAATAATATTGTTTTAAGTTTTTGTTTTTGAAATTATTAATTTTCTTTTTTGTTTATGTAAGTGAAAAAAAACGAGTGCGACTCTGTTTCTGCAAAGTTCACAACTTCACATCACGAACACTGCCACCATCCGTGTCCAAAAAAAAAAAGACACTGCCACCATATTTCGGTTTCGGTCGCCCCTTTCTTCCTCCTAGATCTTCCTCCCGGTGAGTCTTCCAACTTTTCTTTCTGCATGTTCTGCTTCTCTTCTTCTTCCTCCATGGTTGTATTTTTTTTTTCAGCTCCTTTTTATTCCAAGCAGACCCCTCTGATTTTTATTCTTATTTATGTTTCTTTGTTCTCAGTAGGCTTAGAAGGTGGCGCAACTAATTTCAATTATTAAAAAAAATTGGAGCTTTATAATTGGGGATTGGAAAGTTTATGACTTTGTTTTGAGGTGGGAATGGGAAGCTGCTCAGCAGGGGAGGCCAATACGAACGGAATCGATGCGTCGGAGGGTGCGTTGGTGTGGGTCCGGCGCCGGAACGGGTCGTGGTGGCCCGGCCGGATAATGGGTCTCCATGAATTATCTCAGAGTTGCTTGGTTTCTCCCAGATCAGGTACTCCAGTTAAGCTCTTGGGTCGTCAAGACGCAAGCGTGTGAGTTTCTTCTTCATCCTTCTAAGTTCTGTATTCCTCTTTTCTTTTCTATTTGTTTTCTTCACTCAATCAGCTTCCTTTTGGTACTACTCTGTTGTATTCCTCTGCCCTTGTTTGATGTTTTTTCGATTGGAAGTTTGGAATTTTGCTAGCAGGGAAGTATGTGACTGAAACCTGAACTAGATGTAGGAATGATGTAAATTTCATTGGCTGTTCAAGAAATGTTGGTTGTCTTCCTTGAATTTGTTTATTGTTCGAGTTGTGATTTTTTTTTCCTCTGATTTAGGGACTGGTATAACCTTGAGAAGTCTAAGCGGGTGAAGGCATTTCGTTGTGGAGAGTATGATGAGTGCATCGAGAAGGCGAAGGCATCTGCTGCTAATTCGAATAAGAAGGCGGTGAAGTATGCTCGCAGGGAGGATGCTATTATTCATGCTCTTGAGCTAGAAAGTGCTCGTGTTGGCAAGGAGCCGTTAGTTTTCTGCTCTAGAACTGGTAAGTTTGTCAATGAAAATGGGGTGTCAGGTGGAGATTCGCTAGTCGTGTCTCATTCTGCTGATGGCAATGAGGATATATCTGACGATGATGGCAATTCTAATTCGGCTCCAGAGTTGTCTCAATCTGGCATATCTTTTGAAGAGCCAAACCAAAATGATTCTACCAAGATGCAGTCTATGCCAGGCCGGAGACGTAGAACTCCTAATGACTCAGAAGATGATGGAATGGAAGGAGTCAAGCGAATGAGAGGTCTTGAGGACTTGGGTGTTGGTGTTGTGTCAAAGAGAAAGGTTCCCAGTACAAGTATGCCTGAGATGCTTCAGCAAGATAGTACAGCACACAATAGTTCAAACACAGGGAGCTACCTGGTAAATGGGACTATTTTTAATGGTGTTAAGGGTCAATATTCATCGTTGAAGCGAAAGAGATCACAGGTAACAAATGCTCAAGAATCATTGAAAAGGAAAAATCGACGCCGGCAGCTGACAAAAGTTTTGGAGAGTACAGCCATGGTGTCAGTTCCAGTAACTTGTGATCAGCTTCCTACTTCAAGCAGTTCTCTGATTTGTACGGTGACTGATGGCAAGAATTCAAGATTAGATTCCAATGACTTAAAGAAAAGCTCTCTACAGGCTATTAATAATTCCAATAGTAATGAGGCTGGTTGTGAGAATGGTTCTTCATTAAATATTCATGACCAAGGTTGTGAAGCTTCTGAAATCAGTGATATGGTGAAGAAGGAGGCTCCTGGCACATCTCATAAATTCATTAGGGATGTAGGGAATGAGAAACACACTGCAGGTATTTAATTTCGGTAGTCATTTCTCTATCTGCAGCGTGAAATGTTTACAAATTTCATCTTAATACTGTGTTTCCAAATGGTTCAGGGTTTTTGTTTTTTTACGATGAATTGAGTCTTTGGATTGTGTGTTAAAGAAATATTAATAATGTTTTTTCAACTGCATCAGTTGTAATTTGTAGATTTGTTGTGTTTGCCTGTGTTTAAATTTTTTTTCTCTTCCCATTTTAACTATTATAACTGCTTTGGTTATAGTTCAGTCATATTTCATATTTGCTTATACTTTTGTTTGGTATGTTCTGTGGTTTCAAATGCCTTGGACTGAATATCTGCTTGCACTGATATAGTTTCTTCTTCCAGATTTGTCACCCGCACTTGTTTCTTGTTCATCTGGAAAGCCTCAAGATGGTGTGTTGGCACAACAATCCTTTCAAGTATGTCAATCTGAAGCTCCATCACTGAGAAATGGCAGTCATAGAATAGAGAAAGGTAGTTCAAAGTGGCAGTCAAAAGGAAAGAGGAATCTAAGAAATAAAAGTAAAAATAGAAAAGGAGTTCCAAGAAAACATGTTAACATGGATAATGAAGCGAGTATCTCAGGTATGCCAAACTCTGATGGAGTCTCTCAGGGTGCTGGTCCAAAAGTTGAAGCGAGTATCTTAGGTGGTACTAGTGCTTCATGTAATTTGACCACTCAAAGATGTAAACAAGTTGCAGAAGGCGAAGTAGATGAATTTCAGGACTTGGGAAAGCATAATATGGGGGCAACAGAGATGAAAGTATTGCCTGATGGATCGCTCACACCTCAGAGATCACTTCCTCGTCGCCAATGCCGTTTTACTTTAAACTCCAAATATCAAACGGCAGATTTTCCGGGAAGGGATCATTCTTCTGATGCTTCATTATTTGATGTTAAGCTAGAAGTTAAATCCAGCTACCGGCCACAGCATGTTCCTTTGATTTCTCTTGCAAGTAAACTAAATGGCAAAGCATTCATAGGACATCCTCTGACAGTTGAGGTTTTGGACAATGGTCATTGTGATACACTGTTGAGTGGCATCCGACACGACCCAGAGGATCGTGAGGGTTATTGTATGGTCAGGCCAAACTCCACGACCAAAAGAAGACCTTCCAAGAATTTGTCCAGATTTAGAAAACCTTCCAAAACGAAGAAACCCAGTCTGTTAAATAAAAAGATTCGGAGACTGTCGTCACTTACTGGCCACCGGCAATCCGAAGGACAGCGAAAACCAATGGCGGATAAGGCCAAGGGTCCTGTCATATCATGTATTCCTCTTAAGGTAGTATTCAGTCGGATAAATGAAGCAGTGAGTAGTCAGGCACGGTCCGCGCACCATGGTTCATTACCACCATCCGACCCTTGAGTTTGGTTATTGGAAAGGAGCTGTTTCTCTGGTGGATTTTTTTCTTTTTCTTATTGAATTATGCAGACCATAATATGATGACTATATCTATATGTAGCAGGTTGCAATACCAGATATTCTACCATGCAGGTGGAATAATTTGTAGGATGTGCAAATGGTAGGGTATAGGAGCTTAATCATGTTGATTGTTGAGGCTTCTTCCCTTTGCTCTGTAAACTTTATGCGCGGACTGTATGCTTAATCCGGTTTGTTGTGTTGTTTTATATGGTAACAAAAACCAATTTATAAGAGCTGGAGTAGTTATATTCTTTACAATTTTTGTTTGCATTAAGGTATTTCTTAGTGAGCAAAATACTTGTCATACTATTGTACACTTTGCTTAACCATACATCAATAAACAATGTAATAACTAATAACAACCTCACTAACAAAAACAAGAGAGGTAGCACCAAGAACAGTTACCTACTTTACTTAGCAGTTAGCGCTGTCAAGTATTCCACCAAAATTCAAGTATGAATAAAAGTCTAACATATTGTTCAGCTCATAACACATTCTTTCTGACACAATGAATGATTAAAATCCAAAGTTGATATTGATAGATACGTTGGATTGAATCTGGTGTACAATCTTGAATCAACTCTAAGGTAGCGTTTGGAGAAGAGACAGAGAGACAGAGACTGAGAGATAGAAAATGAAATAAGTTTTAGTATTGTGTTTGGTGCAAAGTGGGAGACAGAGACTGAAATAAGAATGAAGCTCTAAAAGTTGGAATTGATTGATTGAAATGAGAGTATTTTAGATATAAAATATTATTAAAGTTTCAGTCTTTGTTCTAAAAAATTTCAGTCTTCTGTGTCTTTACTTTTTGAAAATACTAAAATACTGAAATTTTGGGATAGAGACTGAAATTTTAGTACTAGTTTCTAAACCAACAAACATGATACTAAATCACAGTCTCTCAATTTTCGTTCCAGTACCTCAAAACAAATCCTACCTAACAAATCATTGTTGGTTCATGTGTTTTTACCTGTACCTTTTTCCATCCGTTGGTCTTGCATAATTGTATGAGAAAAAATAGATACTTAGTAGAGGATTTGTTTACAATAACTTTTGTTCTTTAACATTAGTTACGCTTTCAAATTAGTAGTTTAGGTAAAATTTCAGATGTATCCCCCCTACCTTTTTTTGTTTAAAAAAGATTGTCACTCACATACAAATTGCAAGAATACATAGCGTACAAAGGCACGCTTTATATTTTTTCAAAAAAAAAAAAAATGCGAGACCCACAAAATAGATCATTTTCCCTCTCTCTTTGTACATCTCTACATGCTTTCAATATGTATCAGAGTTTTCCCCTTTTTTAAGTGTGTGATTTCTCTCATCTACTGATGTTTACTTGTCAAGTACTGAATCATACACTGCTCTTCTATTATATATAAAAATAATGCTATATTAGCTGAGTTATAACGATGATGGATCTAGTATTACGTATTGGTGACCTCATATTAGGTTCTCAAAAAGTGATAATAACGATATTCGTTGTTCATGCAGTTAAAATAAGAAACGGTAGAAGAAGGAAAAAAAATTTCG
>NC_029792.2:1019468-1019746 GCF_000816755.2 Arachis ipaensis | reverse complement strand
TTTTTACAGTGAAAATAACATTATTACTCTATGTTACATGGAAGTGTATATTAGTTTTTTTTGGAGTTTGGAGGGTGGCAAGGACTAATCCGTCGCAAATCTGAGTTTCATTTAAGGATCTGTCGCTGGTCAATAGCGGAATTCAAACTCCCGATACTTGTTTAAGTGGACGAGTGAGCTGTCCACTCCACCGACCCAAGTTGATTTAATAAATAATGTTTTTTTCTGATACAACAACATTATTATTTTTGGGTTATGAAATTTTTTTTTGTTTAAAG